>NW_017732816.1:45370-70782 GCF_001890085.2 Hipposideros armiger | reverse complement strand
CTCTCTCTCTCTCTCTCTCTCTCTCTCTCTCTCTCTCTCTCTCTCTCTCTCTCTCTCTTTCTTTTCCTTCCTTCCTTCCTTCTTTTTTTTTTTTTCTGCCTAAAATCCTATTTCTCACTGAGGCCATTTTGTATAACTCTGTGCTCCTGATTAGAATACTAGAACAAGGCAATGATGAAAATAACAACAAAGGAAAAAAAACATTTAAAACACACAAGGAAATGCAATCATGAACGCTCCTGATTTAAGGTTTATGTTAAGTTATAACATTATTATTTGGAGGGCTATTAAGATTTAATTAACTGTGAAGGAAAAGGGGAACAGGAGACTTTGTGTTAAAGCAATTTGACTTTGAGCAACTAAACATGGACATGTTAGCTTTCTCTGCTTTCTTTACATAGCTGCACATAAAAGGGTAAAGCCTCTCAGAAAAAAAAGAAAAAATCCTAAGTAGAAGCAGTGAGTTAATGTAATCTTGTATTTATAAAATTATTGCGAAGGTTTAAACCTCTTAAATCTTAAAGTCAGGCTTAACCCAGGAAATGGCTAACTTTCTATGGTGTGAACTATAGAAGAAGAAAATCCTAATTTAACTTTTATGTTGCCTGTAGACCTTACAAGTTGGAGGAGGCAAGATAAGGTACAGAAAAAGTATATGTTGTTCTAATATTTTTAAAAATTATTCTGATGTATTAAACACTACAACTGAATAAGCAGTTGTTATTCTTAGTGTTGCTTCCATTGTTATATCTAGGAATATTATTTCTTCCTCAGGTGAAATTAGGGTAAAGCCTCTAATTATATAAAATTATAATTTTATATAATTATAATTATATAACTTTATATAAAATATGCTTTGTATAAAATATGTTTGACTCAGAGCAACTACTATGACAAACACTTCTAAAGTATTAGGGGCTTTACATAATGAAAATTTATTTCTGGCTAATATCACAGTTCAAATCCAGGTGTTTTGTTCCACAGTGTCCTTCAGAGGGATCCAATTTGCTTTCTTTTTTTTTTTTTCTTCTTTTTACAAGTAGATCTTTGAAATTAACTGGTCAAGGGGAAGTAGCTGTTTTGATCATTGACATTTTTCTTAAAAGGTTATTTGCTAATTATTTTTATCTGATAATCAAACTAGTTAAAATTCTGGCTCTGTTAAAAAAAAAAAGTACTTGCAATGCTAAATAAAATCTTTTCTTTCCTAGGCTGTATTTTCAATGTTCTGATTCAAAAGGAGCTATGATTATGCAGAATTAAGAGCTTTTTCCCCTCTACTCATTAAAAAAGAAAGAAAGAAAGGAAGGAAGGAAGGAAGGAAGGAAGAGAAAGAAGGAAGGAAGGAAGGAAGGAAGGAAGGAAGGAAGGAAGGAAGAAAGAAAGAAAGAAAGAAAGAAAGAAAGAAAGAAAGAAAGAAAGAAAGAAAGAAAGAAAGAAAGAAAGAAGCAGGCCCTAGACTAGCTTTACTGTGACCTGTGTATTTGCAGAAGACTCCTCACTCAGAAGGGCACCGTGCTTGGTTCTCCTACTGGCATCTTGAAATTCTTAAAAATTTTATCTTTGAACTTGTGTTTTGTAAGTTAAGTTGAAAGGGCAGTGGATCATACACCTGAAAGAGGCTCGATGTGCAATGTGTGTGCGCCTCCTTTCCCTTCAGCTCATGACATCAGCCACACACACAGTGCCCGGTGAGCACAGAATTCCCATTAGCTTTTCCAGTCTCGTGGGCCCTCTGCATCCTTACTGGATCCTCTAGTTCCTGGCAAACAAAGGAGGAGAGACAGAGCAGAGAATAGGGAAGTTTTAAATTTAATTTAAAATAATGTAACCTAATTGAATTGAATTAAATTATTTTAGGGACCATCCCTCAAAATGGCATATTTCACCTCTGTCCACATCACTGGGCAGATCTCATTCCTATACTCGCAAAAGGACCAATTCCATAATTTGGGGGCCCAGAATAAAATGAAAACGTGGGGTCTGTTGTTCAAACATTATTCAGAACTTCATGACTATGGCAACAGAACATTAAACCAACACAGGGTCTTTCTATATGTGGGCCATATGTGATTGTACAGTTCACATTCCCATGGAGATGATCCTAAGTTTCACTTAAATTCCAGGGAAATTGGGAAATGTGGTCCAACCGTGTATCCAGCAGAATAAGGCAATGGTGTTTGATAAGTGTATTATCAAATAAAGGTTGCTGCAACAAATTATCACAAACTTACTGGCTTAAGTAATACAGATTTATTGTACAGTTCTGGAGTTCAGAAGTCTGAAATGGGTCTTAGTGGGCTAAAATCAAGCTGTTGGCAGAGCTGTTTGTGTCCTTTCCTGTAAATTCCAGGGGAAAATCTATTTACTTACCTTTTCTATCCTCTAGAGCCCACCACATTCCTTCCCTCAAAGGCCATGCCTTCATCTTCAAAGGCAGTATCATTCTGCTTGTTCTCTTGTCATGTTTCATTCTGACCATAGCTGGGAGTGATTGGAAGGACCATGGTAATAATATTCGCCCACCTCAATAACCCAGGATAATCTCATCTCAGTGTCTTTGATTTAATGGTATTAGCATGGTCCTTTTTACCATGTAAAGTAACATATTCACATGTCCAGGGGATTAGAGTACAGATATTTTAGGAAGCCATTATTCTGACTACCACAGCAAGCATATGGCATTGTTTCAACTTGCTACACCATGGGATGTAGTATAACATATTTCTCTAGTGAATTCTATCCAAAGAAGTTTAGTTTCTGAAAGTAATTAGCCCTAATCAAAAGAATATTACATCATGGAAATCATGTGCTCCAGGGATGGTTCTGGCGCCCTCTTCCCTTTATATATTCTCCCTAAACTGTTTTCCTTTACAAGAGCATATGATTACTATTTCTAAAGACTGTCTAGTAAATCACCCAGTCCTAGATCTCTTTTTCTACCTTTGTTGTGACTAATTTTATTTCTAAAAGGAACACAAATATTTGAATTACCCAAAGATTGAATAACTGAAGTTGAATCAGGATAGACAAAATAAGAAGGTAAAATATATATGTATATGTATACATACCAAGTCAAAGAGTTAAATCTAGTACTCATAAGTTATTTTCCATAAAATTATTCTTTATGTTAAATGCAGTTACTTTGGATTCTGATAAAATGCAGCCTGCCAACTCATGCAAAAAAAATTTTAAGCAGTTTTATTTGGCACCCCCAAAAGCAAAAAATCCACTTTTTTCTTATTTTTTAATTAGTAACAGCAAAGTTGTTTACTAGATGTTTAGAGGCATGTTTAGAAAATGCAGTGGGATTCAGTGAGAGAAAAATTACATTTTTATTCTCCTCAGGCAATGTTGATTTAATATAACTATTTCTGAAAGAATGAAAGTCCCACTTGAATGCCATCTGCTTGATTTCCACTATGCTTCATTTCTTCTTCCTTTATTAATAGGAGGATTTGAGAAAGGATGAGGATTCACATTTGAAAAAAGAAGAGAGAAAATGGGAGGAACAATACTTGATATTTTCTTTTACCTCACCTCCCATCAGCTGTGTGGAGTCTAATAATAGTCACTCTGTAAGATGAATTCACCAAGTACCATCTCACGTAATGGTTAAAATGTACCTGTATGAAGAGAAAGATGCCCCATAGGTGTAGGTGATATCTTAGATCTTGTTTGTTTATCAAGGAATTTTAATAGCATCAGACCAAAAAAAAAAGTAGGACTTTTGTATCTGTACTTGTGTATTAGAATAAATCGCTTATGTCCTTGAGTATTAGTCAACTTTTGCTGACTTATGCAATGATAATAAGTAACCCTAATACCTTAGTAGCATATAATAACATTAGTTCAGTTCTTGCTTATGTTATACGCCTGTGGTTGTCAAGTGTTTTGTCTCTGCACTGTACACCTTGACCTTCTAGAACACAGGCTGATGGAAGAGCCCCATTTGGAACATGCTATTCTTATGGCAAAGAGAGAAGAGCAGCATAGTTGGTGGAAACAGAAAACAGCACATTAAGCTTCTTCTAAAAATAGGCTTGTACCATTTCTAGGTACTTTTATTGACTGAAGTATATCACATGGTCACACTTGACATTGGAGAGGAAGTATATTGCACTTACTGGATGGTAATGCAAATCACGTAGCAGGTGCCATGGTATGTAGCCTCAAAATAAAAAAAGGAGAGATTTGGATTTGGAAGCCTAATGTAATCAAACACACTTGTTAACATAATTCCAAGTACAAAGCAAGCTATTACTTTTTTTCTTAATCCACTGAGTTCTTCAAATTATATCTCCTATATTTTAAAAATTACATAAATTAAAGTAGAAACATTGTGATATTGTAATGTTTGGGGTAATTACAAATTTAAAGAGATAATGTAAAATTCTGAGAAAGCTGGAGTATTGATTGCAATACTACAATTTTTTTTTTCCTGCTAAGGGAGGAAAACACTTCAATCAGAGAATATTGCTTTTTTATTTCAAGCTTATTGTTTTTTCTTTAAGAATGTATCATTATTTTATTACATGTAGCTATGTGGCTAACTAAGCAATTACATTTCTCAGGATCCCTTGCGGCTAAAGGTAGTCACTTGGATGTAAGAGTTGACAGACGACACTTCTGAGAAACTCCTTAGAAGTGGGGCAGAAGGCTAATGTGTATGTTTATACCACCATAGCCTTCAATTTCCTTCTTCCTTAATAGGACTAACACCCAAAGGATGAAGATATGTAGTTATTTGGGCACTTGACCCGGAAGATGGAAGCTGAGAGCTAAGAATGTTGGAGCTAAACATTAGAGGAGTTTGTGTCTTTGCTAGCAAGGTGTAGCCTACCTTTTAGTCTTGGAGTGCTTAAATTCTCCTCAAGTTTATATGGAGAGGTCCATATAAACTTCAGTTTTGTTTGACTCACCATGATTTTATATTTCTCTTACTAGCAGCTGGGCACAATTACTATATGGTACAAGACTTGATTAAGGAATATTGCCTAACAATCGAGGTGAGCCCATTGTAGCTTTTCTGACAGAGATCTGTGTGGATATTTAACTGGGAAATAAGATGATATAGAATAATATGCCAAAGAGAACAAGGCAGGATTATGATGTCCAAGACTAGGAGGAAGATTGAAACAGTGCTAGTATTCAGCCAAGTGAGTACAACTAAAGAAATGGTATTGCATTAAGTAATATATGACTGCACAAAGCTTAAACACTTTATGTGTAATAATAGATATGGATAGATACACCTTTGAGCAGAAGTGAATCACACAAATCCACATGTACAAATACATAAAAAGTTTGTATTTTCATGTATAGATAGTGTCAAATCAAATAGACTCCTCAGTGATACTTAGACTGGGAAAACATAGAACCATGAGTCCTCAGTTAAGTAGCTCGATAGAAGGCATATTCTCTCTTATGGGAACTTGACACGAATGTCAGCCACTTGCTTTATTTCCATAGACTTCTTAACAATAGCTACTCCCAAACAATGGGAACTTTTCAAAAGGTTCTATTGGGAATGAAGATTGGAGCTTGTAAATACACAAGTGCTTTAGTTTTGGGTTCTGTTTTGTTCTATTTTGTTTTTAGTCTACTATTTGTAAATGTTTTCCTCTCTTGGTTCCAATTAGATATGTGATTAATAATAATAATAATAATAATAATAATAATAATAATGACACTACTCATTCAATTCTGTAGAACCTCTGTTTCAAGTAGCCAGCAACCTTTCCAACTAGTGGGCTAAGCAGGTGCACCTTAGTGTTTCTAAATTCCTATGATGCATTGTCTTTGTCCACACTCTGATTTTGTCCTTCCTCATTTATTCATCATCACTTGAAGGCAGCAAATCTAAAAGGCTTCTTAACTGCTGAAAGTTTTACCTTTTGAAATCTATGGGAGCAGGTATCTATAATTTCATATAGATTGAGAACAAGAGCAAGAAAGAAATAGACTCAAATGGTTATGTCAGGAAATAACATTAATACACAGCGATAATTTAAACTAATGCAGGTGTGATCAGCACAAATAAACTGACGGGTCCACATAGATTGTAGACAACCCAACAATTATACCATTAAAACATATTTTAATTAATTATAATTACAGGGAGAGAGGATTTATGGTGAATCTCTGCTTTAGTTTCCAAAGTCAGAGAAAGATTTCCAAGTTTCCAATGAGGAATTGAAAATATTTGACTGGTTGAAGTTAAGAGGGCGTTATTAGCGAACATGGGCTGGAACATGAAGAAGGAGGTAGGAAGAGGAATAGGAGTGGGAGAGGGAGGAGGAGAAAGCAGAGCATGTATAAAGCTGCATTTTAAGCAGAGAGGGTGAACTGAACAAATGTTGGAGGTGAACAAGGAAAAGCTGGCTGAAGATCACAGAATAATAAAGGATCTAGACATTAGCAGCTGGCTAGAGGCCTACAAACTAGCATGTTTTGACTATTTGAATATTTACATTAATTTTTTTTTGGACTAGAATTAGAAATTCACACTTTGATATTTTAAAGGGAAAGTGAACTAACATCTGATTTTTTGTGGAGATGTTCAGGTAACATCTTGCTTTTGTAGTGCATGGTTGCTGTTTTTATTCTAAATTTCTGAAATACATGATATTTTTGTATGATTCCTAAACACTGGTAGATTAAAAATTATTTCATAGGTCTTAAAATAGATATTTTGCCAATTAGTCAAAATGTTTAATTATTTTTTAATATAAAGAAGCCAATGTTTTCTTTTTGTTTGTTTCATTTATATTTCTTTATCTCCTAGGGGAAGTGGAGTATTTTATTTTCCTGCTACAGAATCTGCCTCTCAGAAGTGTATCAATTGCATTCAAGTTCTTACAGTTAAATTTGTCCATTTAAAGTTATTTTCTGTATTTACCTTGCTGGTGCTACTTAGTGCATAATAGCTAGCTAGCTAGCTATCTTGTTGAAATAGAAATGTCCACAACACTCTTTTTTCCTTTTAGAAATGATTTCAAGCATGATAAAGAAAAAAAAAAGGAGCCAGCAAAGCACTTGTCATTTTTTTTTATAAGTGCTGCACTTATTTCTTTCAGGCATTTAGAAAAAGACAGAATATATATGATTTGATTTATTTTACCGTTGCTTGGAGTACATTTGATTTTGTGTATTTTAAACAGAGAGACAGAAATTACTTGATATACAATATCCGTCAAAACAACTTGGAAACCACTTAAGAGGTTGGTCTTTATATGAAGTCAAGATAGCTTTTCCATCCAAGTAGCTTTGAGTACTTCTGTTAAAAGTATATAGAGGGAAGGAGATGAGGAGGGCAGTAAAACAAAGAAGGAAAAAGGTTTAAGTTGGAAATATGACTTCAAATATTATTAAGGCCTTTCAAAACAGATGCCCTAACCAGTAAGTTCCTATTTCATAGTAATAAATGTCAACATTTGGTCTGAAGTTAAAGCACTGCTGAAAAGTTCCAGTGGTTAAATATGAAATTCTGCTTCAAATAACAAATTGCAGCTGTTCTAATTGATTCAAATTGTCTTGCCCAAAGGAGATACTCAATTGACGTACACTGGATTGCTTTATTACCTTTCAGAAGAGTAACTAGGACTTTCCATTTTAGAGTATCAGTGAATTTGCTTTGAAATCTACCACAGCAAATATTTAACAGCAACCTACACTGATTAATAAAGGAAGAAAGTAATACATACTGCCACAGTAAAATAACATAAAGATTCAGGAAGTTGGTAGAGAATTATCCCTTTTGAAATTTGGCTGGAAAATACACACACACAAACACACACACACACACACACACACACACACACACACACCCTCCTGAAAGAGTAATATGTTCTCTGCTTTTAAACATAAAATAGCAATATGTTCTCTACTATTTTTTTTAAACACTTGTGACCATTTAATGACTTTCTCTCCATGTGATTTCAAGCTATCAAGAAACATTTTCCCCCAACACCCTTAATCTTTTCAGCTCTTCTGCTTAAGAATTTGGCCTTCATGATGACAGGCTGCTTTGGGAGCTCTCCCTTCCCCAGAACTTGGTAGTAAGTAGCCTGATTGCACCACATCAATTATTGGAGCAACTCCAGTCTTGTTTTAGGCAGTACTTACCCATGTCTACTCACTGACCAAGGTCCACAGTTTATCAAGATTGACAGTTGGGCAGAAGCTCTGGTTCCTATTTAAGCAGTAGTGCCTCATGTCAACTTTCCCAAAGTAACCTGGGTGATATTTGATACTGTGGTGACTGACGCATGCCACCAGCATTACTTCAGCCTCCTGGATGCTTTTGGTGCTTGCCAATGTGACCTTGGCTGAGGCTCACGTGGCCCCCAAAGTTTCCAGGTCTTCCTCAGTCTGGATGGCACGTGTGCCACAGAGATGAAAGAGGGAGTCTTTTGCAAAGTCTAGTGAGGTATCTGTTCTCTGCTATATTAAATCTCCATGAACAGCTGGAACATTAGTTTTTTAGCTGAGTGATGAGAAAAGTATTGTTGAGCCAGTGCCCTGAATCCTAATCCCCCATCCCTATTTATTTTGTGTATGAGGATATCTCATTCTTAACATTAGCCTATTTTGTGGAAGTCTGATGGGCTTAGCTCCTGTAATGTAACTATTCAATGCTCTGCCAAGGCCCAGCAAGTTAGAATGACAAATCCATACATAGTAATGATGGTGTCTAATAAGAACATGCGTGACCATGATTAGAGAGGATAGAGGCAACTCGATCCTTTAGCCTAGAATCAGGGTAGAGCTTAAAGCAAACCACTGCTGTCTACAACCATCACAAAGAGCCATATTCCCCTCCATCACAAATCTATTTGTCATTGCTGTTGTTGATCTCAGTGTGTCCTGGTGCCTAAACATGCTCCCCTCCTGGACACAGTAATTCTCCCAATTTTCATATTAAATCCCCACTGAACTTTTGCTCATGAACAGCAGGCTAGGTGACCAAGGATAGCAGTCACTTAATCACCCCCCAGATAGACAGCATGATTTCTTTTGCAAGAGTAACTGCGGTTAATTTTTGCAAACTGAGAAAATCACATTTTAAATGCCTTGTCTGCAGGCCATTTACAGCTAATTTGAGAATGAGCATGTTGCTGTAAGGCTGTAACTTAAATAAATGTTAAGAGTATACAGATAACTTATAGCAGTAATCATACTGCCTTGTGCAAACTAGAGGTAGGCTACATCCTTCATTATATTTTTCTATAACTTATCTCCACTTCACCTCTCTTAACAAACAAAACACACAATTTATGGGAAAGAAAAACAAGAGACAGTGAGGGAGGGAAAAATAGTGAAGTTATTCCAGCTGCTTATTTTAAAAAGTTACCTGTTACCTCTAGGTCAATATTTTCAATGGATATTTTTAAGTCTGTGTCTCATTTGAACTAATAGTACTAGGTAGTATTAACCATTCTCTTCTTTTGAAATTCTTTTTCCCTTGGATTTCATGAACAATACAGTCTTCTACTCTACCACACCTACCATCTTTCTGGTTTCATCCATACTAATCTTTACTACTTCCCCTCCTCTTGTTAGATTTTAGAGGTCCCCAAGATTTGGTCCTATTTATTATCTTTTCACTGTATCTATTCTATCTTGGCAATCACATTCAAACCTGTGGTTTTACTTACTTTTCAACTTATTAATCCCAAAGCTAACTTCTGAGTTCTAGACTCATACCACTCTCTTTCTACATGGCGCATTTGGAGATTTCAAAGGGAACTCGATTTCATAATATCCAAAGCTGAACTCAGTTTTTTTGTTAGATATCATGCCCTACTCTAGCAGTCTCTGTTTGAGTGAATGAGATCACCATCCATCAAGTTAAGCAACTTAGAATTTCAGAGGTTTAAATTCTTCCTCCTTCTTTATCTCCCATACCAGATACATTTCCATGGTCTGCATTTATATGTTCTAAATATGTGCTGTATCCGTAACACCAACACTCTGGTTAAAGGCTCTGTTTCACCTGGCCTACAACAGTAAATTTTATCTCACCATCCACCTTCCCATTTGACCCCCTTGAATCTGTTCTCACACAGGGGTCAAGGTGATATATTTTAAATATTAATATATTTTTGTTGCCTCCCCTGCTAATCATCTTCCAAAGATGGCCCATTGTTCTTGAGATAAATATGCATTCAAAATTCAACCCCTGATTATTCTCTAGGTAATTTTATACCATTCTTCACCTCTCTTTCTGTATTTCGTTTGTATTGGCTTCTTTACATCTGAAAATTCCACTTTGATCATCCTCCTCATGCCATTGCACCAGCTCCAACCTGGAACAGTACCACCTAAAGCAAGTTACTACCTTCTCGTTTATCATCTCAGCTTTAGGGCCGGCTGAGTGGCTCAGTTGGTTAAGAGCTCGCTCAAGAGTTTGAGCTCTGAGCAACAGCGGTTTGAGTCAGCCCAAGCTGAGCAGCCGTGAGCTGCCAACAGGTGGCGGGATGGCTCAAAAAAAAAAAAAAAAAAAAAATGTTATCATCTCAGCTTCGTCATCTCTCCCTGAGGCGAGCCTAGTATATTGCACGACCTAGAAATAGTCCCATTATAACCTCTCATAACTCAGTTTCTTCCCCATTATCACATTTATTATAATTATATATATGTGTCTATAATTAGATAATGAGCTCCTTAGAGAAACATTCATGTTTATTTTTATTCAGCTGAGTGATAATCTAGTGCCTGAAACACACATATTAGACACTCGAGAAATGCATCCAAATGTCTAAAGAAAAGACCTGGTTTAGTTTGTATATCATCAAGCTGAATTTCATTACTATAGTTGCTCCAAATTTCCTGTGTTCTCCCACTTTTCCACATCATAATTTTACCTTAATAGCATCTTCTTCCAATGTTGCCTCAATATCTTTTCTGATCTATAAGGGAGCACAACACAAGGTTAAAAATATAGTTTCTGAAAAAGGCTGCATAGTTCAAATGACTTGTCTACTTTACAAGCTTTGGGATATTTGGTTAGCTACTTTATTGTTCTGAGTTTTAGTCCCTTGATCTGTAAAAATGGGGATTGATAATATTGATTTATGAGTTTCTGTGAGAACTAAATAAAAATGTCCATTGAAAGCCTTTAGAACAGCAATTAACACATGCTCCATAACTATTAGCAAATGTTTTCAATCAGATTTTTCATGTATTGAAAAATTTAAGGGGATATACAGGGAAATAAGGGTGCAGATGCTCCATTTTTGAGGGGTTGGTCTGTGCAAAGAGTTCTGTAATAGAAACGTGGGCTCTATCAGAAAAACCTAATTTACAAAATGATTTCTTTTTTTGAGTAATGATGCTGTTTTCATAAACTCTAAGGAGAATACAGGAAAAGGACACTATCCTAGATCTTCAGGCACTTCTAAAGGGAAAAATGACAAAATACTGGTCAGCAATTCATCTTCAGTATAAATGCTTAAAGTTTATGCAGATGGTTTTAGCTCTGTCTTGCCTTGGGTGTCAGCTTACAGCAAAAACTACTTAATTGGTTTCTATAAAAGAACATACTTTTTCTAGGCTTGATTTTTAAGGAGGATTTTCACTTTGATGAGGATTATTACAGTTTCAGAATTTTTTAGTTCGTATCAATATGTTTCCGGAAAAACTATTATAAAGTCTGGAGATAACCAGGAAAAGAAACAATTTATATAACAGTTGAATTGTAATACAAGATGATAGCTATTTTGCATTTTTTTATCTGGTTGTTGTGAAAATTATTGCTCATCACAATTATCTTGTTTTTTTTGTTACATTTTGAATTGCTTATCATATTTAATTTGCTCTTGCATAGAATTATCCATTGCAAACCAAAAATAAAGATGCATAGGAAAATACTTAATAATTTTCTTGTTTTAAATTTAAATGGCACATAAATCTACTGTAGTCATCAATTGGTTATACAATCTCCCTGTATCTTTTATGGCAGTTATAGCTAACAGGCAGCTTCAAGTGTCTTTCTCAGAGGTAGAAACAATATGAAAAATAAATGAGTATATGAACACTGCCACTGACTCCATTCAGGAGCTTTCTGTCTCATTCTGTGTAAACTACTAGACACTAGAAAGTTATAGTTTTAAAGAAGGGTATAAACAATAATCAAAACAATCTCAAACTGTGGAAACATTTTGAATGTTACAATATTCTTGTTAATTATATTCTAATACATATATAATATCTATATATGCACATAAACACATCTATATATTAATTTCTAATAAATTTATACAAATGGAGAATTAACATATGAAAAGATAGTTAACTTCATTACTAAAAACCTGTATGCAAATTTAAAAAGTAATATAATTTTACTAGAATATTGAAAATATTTGAAAGGATTATAATAGTCTGAGGAGAGGACGGTGTTTGTAACTATGTATTTACAAACTCAGTTCATGTACATAGAATGACCAACTACAGGACAATTTGAAAATATATATTAAAACATTTTAAATGTGAATACGTTTTCACCTAAAATTTTTTCACTCTTAAATATTAACATTGAGTATTTTTGCTAATAGGAAAAAAATGATAAGATTTATTTTTAATCAGCATTTTATTACAGACAGTTTTAGGTATATTTTTTTGAAATGTTAAAGATAGAATTTCCATATAGTGCACACCCAGTTTTCCCTATTATTAATGTCTTCTTTGGTGTGGTAAATTTGTTACAATTAATGGACCAATATTAGTATATTTTGATTAACTGAAGTCCGTACTTTATTTAGATAGCCTTAGTTTTTACCTAATGTCTCTATTCGGTTCCAGTTCCTTCTAAGCTACCACATTACATTTAGTCATCATGTCTCCTTAGGCTGTGTCTCTTGGCTGTGAGTCTCAGACTTTTCTTACATTTTATGACCTTGACAGTTCTGAGGAATACTGTTAAGATAATTTGTAGAATGCCCCTCAATGAAGATTTGCCTGATTTTTCTTTTTAATGATTACACTGGAATTATGTGTTTTTGAGAGGAAGACCACAGAAGTAAAGTGCTATTTTCATCACAAGGGTACATACTATCAGTATAACTTATTACTATCAATTTTTTTCTTTTTATATAGTCTCTTTTTCTTAATTACATTTATTGGATAAAGAAGATGTGTACCTTTACTAACAATTGTCACCCCAATAAACTTTAATTAAAAAAAATTAGGGTGATGATGGTTAGTAAAATTGCATAGGTTTCAAGAGAACAATTCTATAACACATCATCTATATATCACATTGTGTGCTCACCACCCAGAGTCAGTTCTCCTTCCATCACCATATGTTTGACCTCCTTTACCCTCTTCTACTATCCCCCCTCTCCACTTACCCTCTGGTAACCACTAAACAGTTGTCTGTGTCTATGAGTTTTTGTTTCTTTGTTTTGTCTTGTTCCTTTGTTGCTTTCAGTTTTATATCCCACATATGAGTGAAGTCATATGGTTTTCTATTTTTTCTGTCTGCCTTATTTCACTTAGCATAATAATTTCAAGGTCCATCCATATGGTTGCAAATGGATGTTTTTCTTCTTTTCTTATGGCAGAGTAGTATTCTGGTATATATACCACATCTTCTTTATGCAATCATCTATTGAAGGACACTTTGTTTGTTTTTATGTCTTGGCCATCATAAATAATACTGCAATGATCACTGAAGTACACACATCTTTCAGGATAAATGTTTTCAAATTTTTGAGGTAGATACCCCATAGAGGGATTGCTAGGTCATATGATAATTCTGTTCTTCATTTTCTGAGGAAACTCCATGCTGTTTTCCATGGTGGTTGTACCAATTTTCATTCCCACCAACAATGTATATAAATGTTCCTTTTTCTCCACAACTTTGCCAACACTTGTTATTATCTGTCTTGTTGATGTTAGCCATTCTAACAGGTGTGAGGTCATATCTCATTGTGGTTTGATTTGCATTTCCCTAATAGCTAGTGAGGTTGAGCATTTTTTCATGTATCCATTGGCCAATTTTATGTCTTCTTGGGAAACATTTCTGTTCATGTTCTTTGTCATTTTTTTAATTGGATTGTTTTCTTTTTTTGTTGTTGACT
This sequence comes from Hipposideros armiger, assembly GCF_001890085.2. NCBI lineage: Eukaryota > Metazoa > Chordata > Mammalia > Chiroptera > Hipposideridae > Hipposideros > Hipposideros armiger. The sequence goes on along the minus strand of NW_017732816.1, from coordinate 56,698 downwards.
TGTATGAGTTCCTTATACATTTTGGATATTATCCCCTTATCAGAGCATTGTTTGTAAATATCTTCTCCCATTCCATTGGTTTTCTCTTTGTTTTGTTGATAGTTTCTTTTGCTGTGCAGAAGATATTTAAGCTTGCTATAGTCCCATTCATTTATTTTAGCTTTTACTTCCCTTGCCTTTGAGGATAAAGTTATAAAATCTTCTTTGAAACCTAGGTCCATAAGTTTAGTACCTATGTTTTCTTCTATTCAGTTTATTGATTTATTTTTTTTAAGTTGAGCCATACTGCCACCTGTTGGCAGCTCAGCGGCTGCTCAGCTCAGCGGCTGCTCAGCTCAGGCCAGGCATCAAACTGCTGTTGTTCAGAGCTCAAACTCTAGAGAGAGCTCTTAAACAACTGAGCCACTTAGCCAGCCCTCTTCTGTTCAGTTTATTGTTTCAACTCATATGTTTAGGTCTTTGATTCATTTTGAATTAACTTTGGTATATAGTGATAGCAGCCCGGTTTCATTCTTCTGCATGTGGCTTTCCAATTTCCCAGCACCATTTATTAAAGAGGCTTTCTTTTCTCCATTGTATGTTTTTGGCTCCTTTGTTGAAAATTATCTGTCCATATTTATGTGGGTATCACTATCAAATTTTAAACTTAATCACCTGAATGAGAAAGTGGTTAGGTTTCTCTACTGTAAAGTGATTATTTTCCCTCTACCCATACTGTACTTTTCGGAAGGAAGTCACTATGTGCAGCCTACCTTCTTGAGGGCAGAGTATCTACATAAATTATTTAGAATCCTTTTGCACAGGAGATTTGTCTATTCTTTCCCATTTATTTTTTTTCAACCATTTATTTACATCACTATGGACTCATGGAAGTTTTATTTTAGTATCATTTATAATGACACAGACACAATTTAAAAAATACTTTCAATGTCCATTATTAGTGACTCATTAAATAAAGTGTGAAATTTATTGCAATGGAGTACTATGTAGCATATTATATTTTAATATCAACATATATATTGGCATAGAAAGTTATCCATATCCAAAAAGGCAAGATGCTTATTCTTAGTACTGTTGTAGTTTTACCAAAAATAAAATAAAGTGTGTAAATGGGTATGTGAATATGTTTTTAAAAGCCTGAGGTAAAAGACAACTACATGTTGAAAGTGACTACATCTAGATGTTGAAATTATGGAAGTGATTTTTAATTTTCCATATTATATAGCTCTAAATATTTTTGTTTGGATATTTTTCATACTGGATACATATTAGTTTTATTTTTTGTCTTTAAATTGTTTCCATGTTGAATCTGTTTTGAAATGAGCATCATTAACCACCTCTGACTGCATAGTTTTACTTTCTTCTTGCATAACATATAGTGACAAACAATCTGCTCACTCAAGGTCCCTTTATATGGGTCTGCCCACTCATAGAACAGGAAAGGCTACCATTTGTTACCTGTAATGAGTGCGATGTCCTCCAAATGCATCCTCTGATTTTATGATGCAAAAACTTATGAAGATGTGTTATTATATTCATCTCCATTATAGAGATGAAGATCTGAGACCTCTAGAACTTGTAATGAGTCCCACAGTTAGTAAAGAGAAGAGTCAAGTTTTAATCAATGGTGTGTTTAAATCCCAAGTTTATGATCTTAGTCATTATGTTACATGTGGGAACACTTGCTCCTGTAAGTGTTATACAAAACTGCCCTCCACTCACCTATGTAATACCATCTGTTTTCTCTTATTTACATACTCCCTAGTTCTTCAATTCCCTGGCTTTAAGCCTTATGTAAAAATACTGCTTGAGTCCTCCCTTATTTGATAACGCATCCAAATGAGTCATCTTTGGTTTTCCCCTTAAATTTCAAATGTATTTATGATGATATACTGCCTTTTTGATTCCTTTCATTTACAGTTATGAGTTGGACAATATTTCTAACAAGTTTGAGAAATACCAAGCCCATATTATTATAAGTCATATTCATAAACTCAGTGTCTGTTCCACTGGTTAGCTGTATTTGTGATGCACTCAAAGTTTTTCATTAGCTTTTAATATTGATTTCGTGGAAAGAGAAAATATAACCCCCACCTTTGAGAAGGACAAACATAAGTTTTCAAAAATGAATTATTCTACAAGAAAGAATTCTATTTTAGTTAAAGGCTAAGTTGAAATTATCATTCATTCCTTTTGTTTGACCAAGTTTAGTAAATTGTTTGTACACTTGAATATTTTAAATACATTATTATTACAACATTGACATCTAGTGCAGTTGGGTACTGAACAAAAGTCTTAATTAAGGTTGAATTTTATAATACTCTGCTCTATTTCAGTGAGATTTTCCATTCATCTTTTCTGACACCTGAGGTCCTAAGAGATATATATCTCATTAATATTTAAGGACTTTCACTGTATTTTTAAATCTTTTAAATTTGTTTTAATGCTTTTCAATGGTTATGATATAAGTTTTAGGTAATTGCATGAAGTCATAAATATAGCTACTATAAGAAATAGTTAAATTTCAAAACTAAAACTTCTGTTAATTGCTTAAAATGTAAATGTTCATAGGCAAAGAGCTACTCTTTTTAAAGACTTCTGGTCCTTTTGGTCCTCTTTTTTTTTCTTTCTCCATCACAATAACTCAATGTTATGTAACTTACAAATTATATAACAGAAAACTTAATGTTATATCTAATTTTGAGATGTTGTTTACTAGCTGTGGAGGTTATAATAATCTTGTATTGCTGAAAATGTTACCTAGTATGATGGTTTTGTTCTCATTTTATTCTGAAAAAACCCCATTCTTCAGGATGTCAGTGATTTAAGGAGAGAGGTAGTATCTTTGGGTAGTCTTCTGTATTATTGATGTACTGTTTAAAATGAGTATGTCTGTCACCCTCAAACAATCACCTTCCTCAGATTATGCTTTCAGTGTAGACATGTTGTTTTTCAATAAATTGTAGAGATGTTCTTTGAAAAGTGTTAATTGTTAGGAACAATAAAGGGTGACAATTAGGCAAGGTTCAAACTAATCGCATTGAAAGTTACCATATGTTAGGGAATCTAAATGTGTATTAAGTTTGGTAATGGCATGCTTATAAGTGATGCTGAATTTAGTAAATAAGTTTAACAACACAAAGTTAGTACATTGCAAAATGATCTGAGTAGCACATTAGAATGTTTTTAGTCAATCAGTGTCAAACAATAAGCTCTCATGATTCTAAACTAAGTTAAGAATTTGGATATTCATCTCATATAATCCTCATGACAACTAAGAGAGGTAACTATTGGTATGTTCATTTGCACATGAGCAAACTGGAGCCAAGGAATAAATACAATAAGGAAACAGATCTGGGCAGATAAAATCAAGAAAAAGAAACTTCTTAGACAAACATTTCTAAACTTGACTCTGAAATCATCAGAAATTTACATAGGTAGAAATCAGCAATTACCATGCAAAAACAATTTTTTTAAGAGGTAACGATCATAAGCCTCTATGAAGTCTTTGCAAAGGTTGACTATGTGATTCTGCTTCTAGTCTAAGATGATTATGTGGCCACAGGATATTTAAAAACAAATGAATTACATCATTGAGTAAGAAATCTCATTGATTGCAATATTTTTAATCCCCAAAGCGTGACACTTTGGGTTCCTTCTTCTGAACCCACTGTCACATAATTACTTTACTGAAGTTTTTCTATTCATGGTGTTACTTCAGGGAATGAAAATAAATGAAGTGAAAATACATTGATGGATCTGGTTAGTGAAGAGGTCAGATAAACGTCTGGCCCTGCACTCTGAAGCTACAGGAGGCACTGTCTTCCACATCAAATGGTTCTGCTGAAAAGATCTGCATCACAAGATGTGAAAATACTTGCTTCTTTGGAGATTTTAGGGCCAGAGAGAAATATAAATATTGCTTTCATTATTTAGGTACAAATGATTTCAATCAATCAGAAGAGCTAAAGAGAGGGTGATAGATTTAATAATCTGTAATAATCAGTAGAGCTAAGGAGAGAGTGATAGATTTGACTAAGATAAACACATCCTTTAAAAGTATGCAGTTTTTCTAAGAATGTTTACAATGGCCTGATTTAACAAATAAAACTACAAGATGCCCAGAAAAATTATAACTTCAGGTAAACAATGAATGATTTTTTACTATAAGTATGCCCAAAATATTGCTTCGTGCACACTTATAGTTTTAAAATTTCTTTGTTGTTTATCTGAAATTCAAATTATCTGGGGATTCTATATTTTATTTTTCAACCCTACTCAGAAGTGTATCAACTAGAAGACATTTTGGAAATATGGAAAATAAGATGATGGTTCAATAACTCTTCAGGAAGAAGAATGAATATATCAAAATAAAGGTCTCATATATTTTCTCATGGCTTAACATTTTTCTGGGCCAAAGCACATTAAGCATGAAAAAACTGACAGTTCCCTGAAATAAGGGTGAGGTGGTCACTCTCTTTTCAGTTCTGTGGAGGTCAGTGCAGTGCTTTCTATAAATGATGTCGCCTTACCTGCTCAGGATACAAAGGCCCACATATCACATCCACTTCAGCTCCTGGGTTTTCTAACCTTTATGACTGAGAAGCATTAGCCTGCTCTTATTTGGCATTGACTGCAGACTTCATTTCAATCAGTGTTTTTATATTGGCATAAGCTTTGCTTTGAAGGACTTCTAGAACTTAGAACCTAAATAGGATTCTTGATTTTCTGTGTATAGCTGTGTCATTTATATTTTATAATGTTGACAGATGAGGAAATGTGCAAAAAGGGTGCATTTTCAAAAAAACCCAAGTGAACCTGGTAGCTTTAGGCGTTTAAGTTGGTAAGAATATCACCCCAGCTAGAAATGAAATCACAAGGGCTATCCAGTCTCATGCTGATGAACATATACTTATTTTCTAAATTTAAGAGCAAGACTCCCTTCCCACCTTCATCCTCTCATTGGGAAACCGGTACGTAATACCGAAAGAATGTCAAAGCCATGTACATTCCATGACATTTATGGTTTCTCTGAAACATTTGCAATCACCTGTGTCAGAAGCAGGACACTAAGGTAGCTTGTTGCAGCAATCTCTATAGAGAACTTGAATTTTATGCCTGGGAGATTGACAAAGCAATTCACACTGGTCTGGAGAATGAGATGCTGAGCTCATTTTCCCTGAACCTCTACCCACATGGATTAGTTAACCCTGTGTGGCCTCTAGTGAAGGCCTCACAAGAGCTTTATCCTTCAGTGTGCAATTTTCAAAATTAAGTAATCATCTGCCCTGATTTTCGAGGGCACTTTTGTTTGTAAATAGTGTTAATGTTTGGCTATGGTATTCAAAGATACAGGAAAATACCAAAGGTTGAAATTGTTTTGCCTTGTGAATATGTTTGTGTTTTTTCTACCTGTGGACTTCATAGTTATATATGGATAGAGATACATAGATGATAGATGATTGATTGATAGATAGATAGATAGATAGATAGATAGACAGATAGACAATGTATACTAAACTCTGCATATATATAAGAATATATATATATATATATATGTATATATATACACACACACTATAGAAAGTCTATGTTGCAGAACTGTTTATGATTTGTAATACCATCAGACTACAACACTAATCATTTTCAAATGATTTTGCTAAACTCATAAAATGATATAGACTCTAATCCCATCTTGGAAGTATACTCCCCTTTCGAGGATCCAGATTGCATAGAAGGATAAATTTATCACATTTTTGCTTTCCTCGTTTAGTTGGTGTTTGCCTAATAAGCTGCAAGTCGCTAGCAAGAGTGCCAGACTTTCCCTGGGCACTGTAGGTGCTCCATGAATCATTAATCATCAAATGAAGCTGTGTGAGTTACCAGGAGGTTAGCCACGAAGCATCAACTGCCGTCATGTGCTGCCTTGAGAGGAAAATAACTGACTGACATGAAACCTGTGAAATCCTAATGAAATTAGGGACTTCCTTTAAAGAAAAACAGGTCTGTTGCCAGAATCATTCAATAATAATAATAAAGGGAATAGGAGAGAAAAAAAACATAATCTCAGCATTTTTTCAACTCTTCTACAAGTAAGGTGATAAAATGCATATACATGTCATTCATAAATGCATTTCCAGACTTTATTACTTTCTCAACTTCCTTGATGCTCTTTTGGCAGTTTTATTCTTTTTTCCCCCAATTGTTATACCTTATTTTGCTGTAGCAGTTTTGAGTGTCTTCCTGAAACATTGATAATTTCCACCTAATGCACTGTAACACTTGAGACTAGGAAAGGAATATTGTGAGGTGTCATCATCTTGTCTTTAAGTGATTTCATTTGCAAAATTCTCTAAGTGCATAACTTACTCTGATATCAAGTTAGAGAACTTGAATACCACATTACAATCTGACAAATCCTAAAATCTTCTAACTTCCTAACAGGAAGATCAAATAAAGGATGCATGTTTGCTAGTCTGTGGGTAGGTGGGGAAGCAGAAGAAGAAGGCAAATACAGAGAATAATATAGGTTTGAAATGAATAAAATTGGCATACTGGGATAACTGTTGAAATATTAATTTGCACTGGAGCTACAAAAATGCCAGGCAATGGAAGCCTGAAATCAGATAAATCTCTTTATTACATAACCAGAAAATATGGGAAAACAGAGGCAGAGGTATTATTTAAAGTATATTGGAGAGTTGTCTAAAACCTTTTATCATACCAAAACTTTTGATTTTTTTGAGTTCGTTGGTACTCAGTTTTATGACTCACATCACGTCTCCCCGTTTTCCGTCTCACAATCAGATAGATTTTAATTCAGGATAAAAGAACAAAATCCATATGAGCTATTCAAAATCATCTTTTTTGATTTTTTTTTCCTGATTTTCCTTTTCCAATATGTTCTCCCTGTCATTCTTTTACATGTTTACCAGTCTGAGAGGTCTTTTCTATGGAGAAGTCCAAAGGCAGGACTTTGACTTTGGGGTTTTTGATGCCCTGAGTGTGCTACTCCACTCTCTAAAAATCCTGAGTTTCAATTGAAATGTTTCTCTTTTTGTCTTTTACATTGTTTTTATTCCCAGTCCAGGCTAATTTACATAGAAATGCTTGAATATGCGATTTTCTATTCAACTATTAAATTAAACTCAAAACTTTGTGAAAATTATTTGAAAATTGTTCTTCATCTGAGTCAAAGCATTAACCAAGGCAAAAGTAGAGAAGGAAGTGGTGAACTAGATGCAGGGTTTTTCATACAAATAATTTGTAAAGAGCATTCACTCTCTCTCTGTCTCTCAACACATATCTATCTTTAGAGAGTCTTAAAATTCACACTTTATTTTCCTTGAATAGATGCTAGAAAATATTATTAAATTTATATGTTTATGTTTCTAAGTATAAAATAACCCTCATCTTACTGAAACAAGGATTTAGAAGAGAGGACCCTCGCTTCTCTCTTTTTAAAGAATTTTATGGACAAAACAGCATGGTACTGGCCTAAAAACAGACACATAGATCAATGGAACAGACTAGAGAGCCCAGAAATAAATCTATGCATATATAGGCAGTTAGTCTATGACAATGGAAGCAAAATTTTACATTGGGGTAAAGATAGTTTATTTAATAAATGGTGTTGGGAAAATTGAACTGACACATACAAAAAAAAAAATGAAACTGGACCACCGCCTTACGGCATATAGGAGAACAAATTCAAAATGGATTAAAGCCTTAAATGTAAGACCTGAAACCATAAAACTCCTAGAAGAAAATATAGGGAGTAAATTTGCAGACATTGCCCTAAGTAATATTTTTATTGATATATCCCCTCAGGCAAGGGAGGTAAAAGAAAAAAATAAACATATGGGATTACATCAAACTTAAAAGTTTTTTCACAGCAAAGCAAAAAGGCAGCCTACTGAATGGGAGAAGTTATTTGTCAACGATATATCTGATAAGGGGTTAATATCCAAAATTTATAAAACACTCATTCAACTCAACACCAAAACAACAAACAACCCAATTTAAAAAATGGACAGAGGATATGTAGACACATTTCTCTAACAGACATGTGAAAAAATGCTCAACCTCACTAATCTTTAGAAAAACACAAATAAAAACCACATGAGATACCACCTCACTCAGGTCAGGATGGCCATCATCAATAAATCAACAAACAACAATTGCTGGCGAAGTTGTGGAGAAAAGGGAACCCTGGTGCACTGTTGGTGAGACTGCAGATTGGTGAAGCCACTATGGAAATCAGTTGGAGGTTCCTCAAAAGCTGGAAATTGAAAAATGGAACTACCTTATGACCCAGCAATTCCACTCTTGGGTGTCTATCCAGAGAAATGCAAGACATTAGTTCTAAATATATATGCAGCTCTATGTTTATTGCAGCACGATTTACAATAGCCAAGACTGGGAAACAACTGAAATGCCCATCGGTAGACAACTGGATTAAGAATTACATTTATACAATGGCATATTACTCAGCTATAAAGAAGAATGAAATCTTACCATTTGCAATGATATGGATGGACCTAGAGAACATTATGCAACATGAAATAAGTCAGTCAGAGAAAGACAAATACCATATGATCTCACTTATATGTGGAATCTAAAGAACTGAATAAATGAGCAAAGTAAACAGAAATATTCAGAGATATGGAGAAAAACTGACAGTTGCTAAATGAGAGGGGAGTGGGGATAAGGGAGAAGGGGAAGGGATTAGACAGCATAAATAGGTAACTACAATATTGCCACAGGGACTGAAAGACAGTTTGGGGAACATAATCAATAGTGTTGAAAATATTTTTTAGGGAGTCAGATGTATACATGTCTTGTTAGGGAGACCATTTCATGGACGATGTAGAGGCTTGACCACTGCACTGTACACCTGAAGCTGAAGTTGAATAATATTTTATGTCAACCATAATTTAATATATATATATATATATATATATATGTGTGTATATATATATATATATATATATATATATATATAGTCATGGGATGTGGGGTATAGTGTGGGAGTGGAGTCAATGGAATTGTAATAGATATGTATGATATCAGGGGGCGGGATGGAGGTGGGCTGGGGGAGGGGGTTGTCACTTTGTGAGGGGTGAAAAGTATAACTATTGCATTGTTTTGTGCACCTGAAACTAAATAAAAGAAAAAGAAAGAAAGAATTCTATGGAATATTACTCATCCATGAGAAAAGATGAAATACCACCATTTGGATAACATGGTTGGATTTTGAGATTATTATGCTAAGCAAAATAAGTCAGACAGAAAAAGTCAAGAACTATATGGCTTCACTGATATGTGGGATATAAAACTGAAAGCAACAAACAAGACAAACAAATAAAGAAACAAAAACTCATAGACACAGATAACAGTTTAGTGGTTACCAGAGGGTAAGGGGGGAGAGGAGGGTGGTAGATGAGGGTAAAGGGATCAAATATATGGTGATGGAAGGAGAGCCGACTCTGGGTGGTGAACACACAATGTGATATATAGATGATATATTACAGAATTGTACACTTGAAAGCTATGTAATTTTACTAACCATTGTTACACAATAAATTTAATAAATAAAAAATAATTTTATCAAGGTGCAATTTACTATAGAATTCACACATTTAAAGTGTACAACTCAGGGCCGGCCAAATGGCTCAGTTGGTTAAGAGCTCGCTCAAGAGTTTGAGCTCTGAGCAACAGCGGTTCGAGGCCAGCCCGAGCTGAGCAGCCACTAAGCTGCCAATAGGTAGCAGGATGGCTCAGCTAAAAAATAAAAATAAAAAAAAAAATAAAGTGTACAACTCAATGATTTGTAGAATATTCAGAGTTGTACAACCATCACTGCAGTCGATCTTAGAATATTTTCATCAACCCAAAAAGAAACTTCCCACTCTGTCCCACTCCAACCCTTCCCACTCCACCTCCTCCCCTAGGCAACCACTAATCCGCGTCTGACTACATTTCATATTCCAGACATTTTATATAAATGGGATCATATAATGTGTGGTCTTTTGTGACAGGCTTCTTTCACTCAGCATAATGTTTTCAAGGTTCATCCAAGTTGCAGCATGAATCAGCCCAACTTTTTTTTTAAATTGAGGTAAAATTCACATAACATAAAATTAACTATTTTAAAATGCATAATACAGTATTGTGCGACCATCACCACTCTCTAATTCCAGAACACTTTCATCACCCCCAAAAGAAACCTTACCCGTTAGCAAGTTACTCCCCAATCCCCTTTGCCCCCAGTCTTGATAACTACTAATCTGCTTTCTGTTTCTATGGATTTGCCTGTTTTGTCCATTTCATATAAATGCAATCATAAATATATGGACTTTTCTTAAGGCTTCTTTCAGTCACCCTAAGATTTTCAAGGTCCATTCACGTTGTAGCATGTATCAGTACATCATACCTTTTTATGGCTAAATAACATTCCATTATGTTGGATACACCGCTTTTGTTTATTCATTCAGCCTACGATGGGCATTTGGGTAGTTTGCACCTTTTGGTTATTATGAATAATGCTGTTATGAACATTCATATTTTTGTTTGGATACATGGTTGCTTTTTCAGTTTTATTAAAATATAAATGACTAATAAAATTTTAAGGTATTTAAAGTGTGCATCATAATGATATGACATATATATATATACATTTTGAAAGCATTCCTCCCATCATATCTATCACCTCACAGACTTCTCTTTTTGTGTATATGCAAACATTTAAGTTTACTGTCTGCAGATTTTAATTATACAATACAGTACTGACCATCAACTATAGTCATAATGTTATTCATTAGATCTTCAAACTTTGTTCACCTGATAGCTAAATATTGTACTCTTTTACCAAATTCTCCTGATTTCCCCAACAATGCAATCCCTGCCAATCACTTTGCTAGTTTCTGTTTCTATGAGTTTGAATTTTATTTAGGTTGCACATATAAGTGATGTCATGCAGTATTTGTCTTTCTATGTTGGGTTTATCTATTTAGCATAATGTCCTTAAGGCCTGTCTACATTGTTACAAATAAAATGCTTTTCTTATTGTTGAAATACAAAGAGGGTACCAAAAATGTGTGTGTGTGTGTGTGTATATGTGTGTATATATATATATATATATATATACATTTAAAATATATACACATTTTAAGAAAGGAAAAAACTGTATTAAAATTGTAATATTCAATATATACCAATAATGAAAAAAGAATACAAGTCACATTTGGCTTTTGCAATTACAAGCGATGCTCAACATCATTACCATCAGCATAATTTTAATACAGGTTTTTCCTTTCTTAAAATGTG
>NW_017732816.1:16631-44762 GCF_001890085.2 Hipposideros armiger | reverse complement strand
ATCACGACAATGCACCAGCTCACACAGCACTGTCTGTGAGGGAGTTTTTAGCCAGTAAACAAATAACTGTATTGGAACACCCTCCCTACTCACTTGATATGGTCCCCAATGACTTCTTTCTTTACCCAAAGATAAAAGTAATATTGCAAGGAAGACATTTTGATGACAATTCAGGACATCAAGGGTAATACAATGACAACTCTGATGGTCATTCCAGTAAAATAGTTCCAAAATTGCTTTGAAGGGTGGACTAGGCACTGGCGTCAGTGCATGGCTTCCCAAGGGGAGTACTTTAAAGTTGACTGTAGTGATATTCAGCAATGAGGTATGTAGCACTTTGTCTAGGATGAGTTCACAAACTTAATTGTCAGAGCTTGTGCCCATTTTAAGACATGGTCAGTGTTGCTCAAGCAGTAGTTCACCATAATCAGAAGTGTCTGGACATTGATGGTAACCATTTTGAGCACCTCTTGTAATTGCAGAAGTCAAACATGACTTGTATCCATATTTTGTTATCAGTATATATTGAGTATTACAATTTTAATAGTTTTTTCCTTTCTTAAAATGTGTATACATTTTTTGGCACCGTGTGTGTGTGTGTGTGTGTGTGTGTGTGTGTGTGTGTATTCACATTTTTATCGATTCTTCTATTGATGGACACTTAGGTTGTTTCCATATTTGGCTATTGTGAATAATGCCAAGATGAGTGTAAGATTGTGGATATTTCTTTGACACACTGTTTTCATTTCCTCTGGATATATACCCAAGAAATAGGGTTGGTGAATCATATAGTAGTTCTATTTTAATTTTTTTAGGGAACATCCATACTGTTTTATGTAATGGCTGTATCAATTTGCATCTCCACCAACAGGGCACAAACTTTCCGTTTCTCCACATCTATGTCAACACTTGCTATCTCTTGTCTTTTTGATAACAACAATTCAAGTGAACCTGAATTCACTGAGGCTTTGAATTGCATTTTCCTCGTTCTTAGTGTTGTTGAGCATCTGTTCATGTACCTGTTGACCAACTGTATGTCTTTGAAAAACGTGACTATTCAGTTTTTCTACCCATTTTTTAAACAAATTGTTTGTTTGCTATTGAGTTGTTTGAGTTCTTTATGTATTTTGAATATTAACCACTTATCAGATATATAATTTAAAGATATTTTCTGACATTCCATAGGTTGACTTTTCATTTTTTCTGATAGTTTCCTTTGCTGTGCAAAATATTTTAGTTTGATGTAATTGTACTTGTTTAATTTTGCTTTATTTGTCTTTACTTTTGGTGTCAAATCCAAAAAATCATTACCAACACCAATGTCAAGAAGCATATCCCATTCCCCACCCCCACCTTATTGTTGAGTTTTATGGTTTCTGGCCTTAAATTTAAGTTTAATTTATTTTGAGTTTATTTTTTTTGTATGGCATAAAACAGGGCTCCAGTTTCATTCTTTTGCATTTGGCTATGCAATTTTCTTAACACCATTCAATGAAGAGACTATCATTCCCCCATTGTATATTGTTTGTTCTTTTATCATAAATTAATTGACCATATATGTGTGAATTTACTTGTAGGCTCTCAACTCTGTTCCATTGGTCTATGTGTCTTTTTTTTTTATGCCAATACCATACTGTTTTGCTGATTATAGTGTTGAAATATAGGTTATAGTGTTGAAAGCAGAAAGCATGATACCTCCAGCTTTATTCTTCTTTCTCAAGAACGCTTTGGATATTTGGGGTCTTTAATGGTTCTATAAAAAAAATATGATTGTTGGTTCTATTTCTGTGAAAAATGCCATTGGAATTTTAATAGGATTGCAATAAATCTTTGATTGTTTTTGGTAGTATGAATATTATAACATTAATTTTTCCAACAATAAGCATGGAATATGTTTTCGGTTATTTATGTATTTTTCCATTTCTTTCATCAGTGTCTTATGGTTTTGAGACTTTTCATCTTTTGGTTAAATTTATTTCTAAATGTTTTATTTTTTTATGCAATTGCAAATGGGATTGTTTACTAATATCTCTTTCTGACAGTTTATTCTTACTATATATAAACATAACTTATTTTTGTATATTGATTTTATATCCTACACCTTCACTGAATTCCTTTATTCTATTTTTGGTGGAGTCTTTAGGGTTTTCTATATGTAATATGTCATTTGCAGTTAGAAACACTATTACTTCTTCCTTCCTGCTTTGGATGCCTTTGATTTTATTTCTTGCCTAATTGCTCTAGCTAGGACTTCCAATATATGTTGATTAAGAGTAGTGAAAGTGGGCATCCTTGTGTTGTTCCTTATCTTCAAGGAAAGACTTTCAGCTTTTTATCACTGAGTATGATTTTAAATGTGGACTTGTCAAATATGGCCTTTATTATGTTGAGGTTACTTCCTTCTATACCCCGTTTGTTGAGAGTTTTTAATCACGAGAGGACATTAAAATTTGTCAAATTCTTTTTCTGCATCTGTTGAGATGATCAAATGATTTTTATTCTTCATTTTGTTAATGTGGTGTATCACACTGATAGATTGATTTACAGATGTGGAAACACCCTCCTTACATCCCTATAATAAATCCCACTAGATCATGGTGTATGGTGGTATTTTACATATACTGTTGAGTTTGGTTTGCTAATATTCTGTTGAGGCTATTTACATCTATGTTAATTATGGCTATTATCCTGTAGCTTTCTTTTCTTCTGGTATCCTTGTTTTGTTTTAGTATTAGGGTAATGCTAGCCTCTTAAAATGAGTTACGTGTTCTTCCTCTCCTATTTTTTGGAAGAGTTTGAGAAGGATTGGTGCTAATTATTCTTTAAATATTTGGTAAAATTAATCGCTTAGGCCATATGGTCTTAACATTTCTTTATTGAGAGATTCTTTTATTACTAGTTCAATCTTACTAGTAATTGGTCTGTTTAGATTTTCTGTTTCTTCATTATTCAGTCTTGGTAGGTTATGTTTCTAGAAATTTATTCATGTCTTCCAATTTATTCAATTTGTTGGCCCATAATTGTTCATAATAATATCCTATGATGCTTTATTTCTGTGGTATCAGCTGTAATGTCTCCTTTCATGTCTGTTTTATATACGTATTTATTCGTTTATTGGAGTTCTCCCTCTTTATCTTATAACTCTATCTAAAAGTTTATATCTTTTGTTATTTTTTTCATTGACCCTTTCTTTTGTCTTTTTAGTCTCTATTTCATTTATTACTGCAGTGATCATTATTTTCATCTTTCTATTAATGGGGTCTTAGTTTTTCTACTTCCTTTACCTCCTTAAGGTATAAAGTTAGGTTGTTTATTTGAGGTCTTTATTTTTTTTCTTAATGCAGGTGTTTATCATTAAACTTTCTTCTTATAAATATATTCGCTGCATCCCATACGTTTTAATATGTTGTATTTATATTTTTATTTGTTTCAGGTTATTTTTTGTTTCTCTTTGATATCTTCTTTGACCTACTGGCTGTTCAGTAGTATGTTGTTTAATCTTCACATATTTGTGAAATTTCCAGTTTTCTTCTTGAAATTGATTTCTAGTTTCATACCATTGTGGTTGGAAAAGATGATTAATATGATTTAAATCTTCTTAAATTTATTAAGACATTTTTGTGACCTAGCATATAGTCTATCCTGAAAAATGTTTCAAAAGTTTTTGAGAAGAATGTGTACTCTGCTGCACATGGATGGCATGTTCTGTAAATATCTGTTAAATACATCTAATCTAAAGTTTAGTTTACAATCAATATTTCCTTAGTGATTTTCCATCTGGATGATATAACCGTTGTTAAAAGTGTGGCATGGAAGGTCTTACTGTTATTCTATTGCTGTCTCTTTCTCTTCAACTCTGTTAATATCTGCTTTATATAGTTAGGTGCTCCTATGTTCAGTGCAAAAATGCTTATAATAGTTTTCCCTCCTGTTTGATTGATCCTTTATCATTATGTAATGACCTTCATTGTCTCTTATTTCAGTCTTTGGCTTAAAATTCATTTTGTCTGATATAAGTACAGGCTGCTTTATTTTGCTTTCCATTTGGAGGGAATACCTTTCTCCATCTCTTCACTTTCAGTCTGTGTGTGTCCTTGAAGCTGAATTGAGTCTCTTTTAGTATAATTGGGTCTTTTTTTTTTAAATCCATTCATTTACTCCCTGTCTTTTGATTTAAAAATTAAGTTCATTTATATTTAAAGTAATTATTAATAGATATGGACTAACTGTTGCTATTTTTTTTTCATTGTTTTCTGGCTGTTTTGTAGTTTCTTCTCTTCTTTGCTCTCTTCCTTTGTGATTTGATGATTTTCTGTGGTAATATACTTAGGTTGCTTTCTCTTTATCTTTTGTGTATTTACTATAGGTTTTGGCTTTAAGTTTACTGTGAGGCTTACATGAAACATCTTATTTTTATAACAGTCTATTTATGTTGATAAAAAATTAACTTTGAATGCACACTAAAATTCTATTGCTTTTCCTCATCCTCCCCCCCCACTTTTTTTTGTTGTTATCACAGTTTGTATATTTTTACCTTCTGTGTCTATATTTACAAATTAATGTGTTTATAGTTATTACCAATACTTTGACTTTTAACCTTCATAATAGATTTTATAAATGGTACACCCTCCACCACTACAACAGTAAAGTATTCAGAATTTAACTTACCTTTACCAGTGAGATCTATAACTTTTACATATTTTCTTGTTACTAATTATCATTCTTTTGTTTCAACTTACAGAAGCACTTTGTCACTTCTTTTAAGACTGGTCTATTGGTGATAAATTCCTTCAGCTTCTGTTTGTCTGGAAAACTCTCTAGCTCTTCAATTCTGAATTGTAACTTTGCTGTGTAGAGTATTTTTGGTTGGCAGTTTTTTTTTCCCCTCTTTGTTTGTTTGTGTGTTGTTCTTTTAGCACTTTTAATATCTAGTGCTAGTCCCTCTGATCTGCAAAGCTTCTGCTGAAAAACTTGCTGATAGTCATATAGAAGTTTCCTTTTATGTAAAAAGTTGTATTTGGCTTGTTGCTTTTAAGATTGTTTCCTTGTCTTTAACTTTTGAAAATTTAATTATAATGTGTATTGGTGTGGGTCTCTGGATTCCTCTTATTTGGAACATCATGGGCTTCTGGATCTGGATATCTCTTTCTTTTGCCAGGTTGGAAAGTGTTCAGTCATTATTTCTTTGAATAATATTTATGCCTATTTCTCTCTATCGTCTCTTTTCTGGGACTCCTATAATGAATATATTGGTCTGCTTATGGTGTTCCATATGTCTCTTTACTCTTATTTATTCTTTTTCCTTTTTGTTCTTCTTATTGGATGAATTCCACTGGCCTGTCTCAGTGTTCACTGATCTTTTCTGGTGCTTAGTCTAATCTGCTGTCAACCCCCTCTGTCTTATTTTTTTAGTTCAGTTAGTTTATTCCTCAGATATGTGATTTCGGTTTGGTACTTTCTTTGTTGAAATTCACATTTTCTTCATCCATGATCTACTGACCTTGGTGAATATTTTCATGACAATTATTCTGAAGTCTTGATCAGGTAAATGACTTATCTCAAGTCTATCAAAGTTTGTCTTGTTATCTTGTTTGGAATATATTCTTTTGGTTCTTCATTTTCCTGGAATCTCTGTTTTGGTTACTGTGCATTAGATAAGACAGTCACCTCTTCCAGTCTGTATAAAGTGAATTCATGTAGGAGATTAACTTTTTCAATCAGCTCAGCTAAATCTCTTGGTTGTCTCTTAGACTTTTGTGATTTTCCAAACCATCTTCTTTATTCTTACTGGCTTCCAGTGTTAAGGATGTACCAACTGTTGTGAGTGTCCCAAAGGGGAGAACACTGTTCACACTCTGATGCAAGCTGATTGGAAGCTGGACCTTCAGGCAGCAGCTGGGAAAACAGAGTTAGAACTCCCTTTTAGGGAGAAACTGGGAGATGAATTTTTTTTTTTCTTTCTCCCTCTGAGCTTGACCTCGGTGTATAGTTGCTCTTGTGCCCATTAATAACCTCTTTTTTTTGTTGTTTGTTTGTTTGTTTGCTACAGTTCTGTGGAATTTGTGAATGCAAGCTCCATTTGCTATTAGATCCAGGCAATCTAGGGGCCTGTCCCTAGGGTGGCAGCCACAAAAGCTGGAGAGCAAAAGGTGTGTACAAGCCTCTTCCAATGAGTACTGGCTATTTGGAGCAGTCTTGAGTAAGAAGTGAAAACTGGTGTCTGCTTGTTTCTCCACTCCCCAGGGAGGATCACGATCAGCCCCTAGATATGTGCTAAATTAGAATCCTGGCACTCAGGGAGCAATTTTAAAGTATGTAAATAGGCCTCTTTCAGGGAAAGACTAGGAAATCAGCTTTTTGTCTGCCTGTTTCCTCTGTGCAAAGCCCTGGGGCAATAGCTACAGTGAGTCTTAGAGGCTTTGTAAACCATTAAAAACTGTTTTCTTTGTTTGCTATAATCTTGCGGGTCTCATAGACATAAGCCCTGTTGGCTTGCAAAACTAGGTGTTTTGGGAATTCATTCCTAGATGAGAGTCTTAAAATTTGGGGTATTAGATGTGAGTTCCAAACCCTTCACTCTTCAGAGTAAAACTGGGAGTTGTGAGTTCGCTCCTGATTGCGTGGTGCTATCCCAAATGTAGGGTTTATGGTAAGAGAGTGCCTCAGTCTTTCCTTCCAACCCATTTTTATGTGTAACGTGAATATTTTCACATTTGCTTGATGTGTAAGAGTCATTCAGCTAGTTCCTGGATTTCTTTCAGGGGGTTATTCCAATGTGTAGCTGTACATTTCAGTGTGGCTGTGGGAGGAAGTGAGTTCAGAGAGCACCTCTGTTGCTATACTGGACCAGAGCCACCAGCTTTCCTTTTGATTTGGAAAGAATAATGCAGAAGCCACCATCATCATATACTGATGGTATTTGTTATCTAAAAATTCAACTTTTAACTAGTAGTAATGTTAGGTTTCTCCACCTAACTTCCAAGGTGTTATCAAATAAATTTACGTGAAATTTTGGTCCAATTCCAAATGTTTCACCATATGAACACATCTAATGTCCCTACTGAATATCAACTCTTGATATTAACCAAAGTATTTTGGTTGTTTTTTAATTTAATTTTATTTATTTATTTATTTATTTTTAAATTGGGGAATTGGGGGAGGGGAAAGTGTTGGGCAATTGGGGAGGGGAGCAGCCAAGTTGTTCTTCTTCAATCTTAGTTGTGGAGGGTGCTGGTCGGCAACTCGTGACCTCTAAGCTCAAGGTGCTGTGTTACAATCTGTTAGGAGCACATGCTCTCACCAGCTGACCTGAGCCATCCTGCCACCCATTGGCAGCTCAGCGGCAGCTCAGCTCAGGCGCAGCATCACTGGCCCATGTGGGAATCAAACCGGTGGTCCTGCTGCTCAGAGGTTGCGCTGTTAAGCTATCTCTTAACCAACTGAGCCACTTCACTGGCCCCACCAAAGTATCTCTTTATGTTGTTCTTTGAGGAAACAATGTTGAGAAACTTGAATCTTACAAAGGAACCCCCTATTACAACTTGACATAATTTAATTTGTTCCTTAAATATTTGATATCACAACAAGATACTACTTAATGAAATGATTGTTTACCCAGATGATCTCAGCAATTTGGACATTATCAGTAAATTTAATCCCTAATTATGAAATACTATATTGATTTGCAGTCCAATTATACACGCTTCATGGGTATTATTTTGTGGATTTAAAAAAAAATCCTTTAATTCTTCTTTATATAAGAAAGTATTTTGAGAAAAGGTAAATTAAAAATATAGATTAAAAAACAAAGTATGTGCTTGAAAACACTGAAAAGAACAAAAACGACAAAAATTATTAAAGGAGGTTAGTGAAGTATTAAAATCGGTAAAAATTAAAATGATGAATAGAGTGTCAAAATTATCACTCTTACAATTTGAATGAGAGCATACACATTGACCTTTGGGGAGGTAGATAAAAATTACTTTTCAATAGTGTAAAATGCAACTTGTAAGTGATCTGAGGCAGCTAAATGAATAAGCATTTTTACAATATCAGAAATTTTAAGGGCATTTGTTTCTCTAATGCAAAAGTTAGAACTATAAGGAAAAGCTTCCTTACTGGACATTTGTTTCCCCTTAGACACTAAGTGTGCTTGTTTCCTGGATTATTCAAAAGAGTTTCTATATAATAGGGACCTGATCCTTGTGCCAAATCTGTTTTGATGCCTGTTTCTATAAATAAAGTTTTATTGGAACACGGCTACACCCATGTTTCACTTGTCTGTGGTTGCTTTCACCCTACATTGCAAAGTTGCTGCACAGACCATATGGCCTTAAAAGCCTAAAATATTTATTCTCTGGCCTTCGACAGAAAAAGTTGCGAATGTCTATTTTATAGTAAACGTTTCAAAGTTAGTTCGTATCACTAGTTTTACAATTGAATAATTAGGTTGTGGCATAAGAATAAATTTGATTGTATGCATATTAGCATACAAATGACAAAGGCAAGGAAGGAAAAGAAGTAAAACATTTATTGCTTTGGGACACTGCTTCTGAGGACTAATTTCATGTTAACAATTAAACCCATTACAATTACATGGTCTGCATTGAAATAAGTATGCAGCAGCTAGATCAATATGTAATTATTTTTCCTGAAATTTGGCATTTGGCTCTAGAAATGAGTTTGGTGAGACCAAGGCTTAAGCCGACAGATTGTTTCTGTTTAACCCCATGGCAGACAATCATGTTCAGAATGCTGGCCATCCTCTTTTTCTCTCTTCCTTTCTCTCTCTTTTTCTTCCCCATCCCCCATCTCTCCTGTTCTCTCTATCTTGTTCTGAGGACTGACTTTCTGTGCATTTGATTGCGTGTTTCTTTGTCTGGTTTTCCCAGTCTTTGCTTCCTCTCTTTTCCTCTCCATTCTGCTATTTTGTTTCTTCTTCTTCTTGACTCCCACAGAAACCACACAAATACAATAGTTGTAGCTCTTCCTTTACATTGCAACTTTTAGTATTTTATTAGGAAACCAAATTGAGAGCTGCCTAATGATCCCAGGAGAAGACTCTCCCAATTTAACATAACCTCTAAACAACATTTGAGAGGCAATTTCAAAGGGCCACCTTGGAGCAGGTATTGCAAAGCTGCTTCCCATACAGGGGCAATTTAAAGTAATATGCATTTTGGTTCCTCCTCTTTGCTTTCAGCACAGCCATGGAGTCTTGCAGACATTTGCTCCTGGTACTGCTGGCTTCTTGCTCTCATTTTTATTAAAAAGCTAACAAGGAGCATTAAGCAGCTCCCTGTTTAATTTCCCATAGAAAAGCAATAGTTTCAAGCAGCCCACTGTTGGAGGGATATTTAAATGCAAAATGCACATCTGTGCCAAATGTATTCACCAGAGCAAAAAGGGTTTCTTAATAAGACAGGTTAATACCATGGATTTTTATTTCATTTGCCACTGAAACAGCTAATCAGAGAGAATTGGAACGATGGAAACAGTGGTAAAATTGGGTAGTTGTTAAGTGACAAGGGATATTGCTTGTCAACCTTCTATGGTTTTAATACTATGCTAGTGAAGTGCTGCAGAATTGACCAAAAGTTACCCCACTGGGAAGAATTGGCCTGAACTGCCCTCACTTATCTGAGCCATCTGGAACCTTCCTACACAGAGACACTAAATGAGCCATATTTCTACCTAGCCACATGCTCAGGCCCTGCCTCTCTCCTACCCAATGAAAACAAAATTTTATTGAGGTAAAAGATTGAAAAGTTCACACAGAAAAATTTTAAGGCTTCATATTATCACCCTGAACACTTGGCTTCCGTTTGGCTCTGGATAAATGGACACGTAGTAATGTGAATTATTGTAGAAAAGAGACTGCCCTAAGCACAGATTACATGAAATCTTTGCATAAGCCAGGCAACTATGTCAGATGACCAGCTTAGCTCTGCCGAGCTTAATAGGAAACAATCTTTTAATTATATTTTTAACAGATGTAGCTCATAAGCCAACGTGCTTCCTTAGGCCAGGTTTCCATAAAGATCCTTCATTTTCTTTAGTTCATAACGTACACAGTCTAGTGAAAGCCTTATAACGAATAATGGTACTTTCTGATAGGAAACTTGACAAAACCTCTCAGTGATATTTGAGATCTCAGGTAAAGGTGCAGTGATCATGTTCATACCAGTTATGTCTGTTTTTCCCCTCTTAAAGATCAAGACTGAGGGCCGGCCGAGTGGCTCAGTTGGTTAAGAGCTCACTCAAGAGTTTGAGCTCTGAACAACAGGGTCCCCGGTTTGATTCACGGCCTGAGATGAGCTGCCGCTCAGCTGCCAACAGGTGGCAGGATAGCTCAGCTTAAAAAAAGAAAGCAAGACTTTGTCAAAAGATAAGTAAAAAAAATAACTTTCAATGTCAAAATAAATATTGACAAATATGCTCTGAAATCATTTAGAAAATTTCCCTTTACTTGAAATGAATTTTTGCTTTGCCATGGCCACCTTCTCTAACATTCTTATTCAAGTTCTAGCATTCAATTTCTGAAGTCCAGATCCACTGTCGCCTAGATGTCATTAGAATAAACCTATGAAGTTTTGACAGATATTCTACTTTTCAAATATTAGAAGTAGGCTCAAGGGATAGGTGTGAACAAGGCTGCAATCCACATAGCTGAAGAAAGAAAGGTGCTTTAAGGGTCCAAAGCAGTAGACAGGTTGCCAAAGTTTAAAGGAAGGAGACATTTTCCATTAATTTGTTTACTTACAGTTCAGGGAACTATCCCCTTGCTTTCAAATTAAATCATTTCTGCTCTGCTTCCTTAGCCAAGTATCATGAAGGAACCATCTGAGGATCTGAGTGATGTTTTCAACAATCAATTAACTGAAAATGCTCATTTACAAATGACTGTTTTCAAAGAGGTCCTTTTTCTGTTAGCTAAGGCAAAAGTGGTTAGCTGTCTGAGACAGCAACAGAAAGAAAGAAGGGAGGGAGGAAAGAAGGAAGGAAGGAAGGAAAGAAGGAAGGAAGGAAAGAAGGAAAGAAGGAAGGCAGAAGAAACGTAGAACCAAAGTGTGTCTAGAAATAAATCTTTAAAGGATTTATTAAAGGGGAAAAGCTATCGTATTTTCAGAAGAGGAAGCAAACAGATCACCTGCAGTTTCATTAAATAGAAACCTGATATATGAATGACTGATTAATAATGTTTCCATTTATTCTGGTTAAATGGTGCTGCGCGTGCATAATGCAGCATCTGAGCACTGATCCCAGAATACACATGGATAACAATATCTGCTACCCTTTGGTAAGAATCTACTGCATGTCAGCTTTCATATTAAGTGCTTTGTAAACAATTAAATAAAAAATCTTGTTTAGGGTTCAAGATGACTTAGGTCAGCAATGAGAATAGCTAGGGAATGATATTTGGATCTTAAGCCTGTATCTAAAATCTTGTTACTCCAAAATTACAGCTCTTCCTACTCCAGCTTTCTTCTCATCCAGCCCTTGCTGTTGTTCCTTTGTTACTGACTGTTCTTCAATCCCCTCTTTCCTAACAACATATGGTCTGCAGACTGAAGAAATAGTCTTCAGTCCAACTCTAGGCAGCACAATTGAGACTGTTTTTCTAGCTTTATTGGGGATATAACTGACAAATAAAATTGAGAACTTGTTTTAAGTTCTGAGTAGAAAAACAAAAGTTTACCAACAAATGTACTTCCATTTCTCCTTTCATCTTCTTTTATCAATAAATGTAGACAGGCCAATGGTTTCAATTCACATGCCCGAAGTTATCTTTTTTTTTTTTTTTCCCTTGCTGGAGAGCTACGATAATGAATATTTTCAAAGCTCAACTTGTATCTTTAATTTAAATAACAAATGCTAGGAAATAAATTTCATTTTTATACACTTGAGTTCAAGATGGCTCCAGCAGTACAGAGGTCTGTCTGGCCAATCTCAAATTTCCTCTCCAGTCCTGAAATGCACTTAGCTTCTGAGAATAGTTTTATCCCTGTGAGCACAGGGCATAAAAGAATGTTAACAATTAAGCCCTATAATTTACTTATTTATAATTATGCTTGTCTCTGCAGATTCACTTTTTCCTAGCTGTTTAATGCATAACTCTAAAGGTATCATTTGCCTTTACAAGCCAAAGTACCTTTTTACACTTTTGTAAAGTGAGTTTCAGTTGTTCTAATAGCAAGAACTTATTCATCCAGAGAAACTCTAACTAGGACAAGAGTAACTGAACTAGCAGGGTTCTAGGTGATAATAGCAATGAAGTTCCCATTTGGAAAAGTCAAAATACAGTTTCTGTCACTTTATGGTCTATACTTTTGTTTTATTTCTTCAGATTTACCCTTTAATATGAAAATGCCTGTAAAGAGAAGGTAACACATAAGAAATAAGAGTCATCATTTATAAGAGTATGAAGTAATCCATTTATTTTCTAGAGAAAAAAAACATCATTACTTAGTACTGGTTAGAAATGACACCAATAATGACAAAGGGAGCATATTTATTGTATATATTTTGTTGTAACGAGGAGACTAAAATAAAACATCTGAACGCTAAACAGAAGTACAAATCTTTATCACATTTTTCTTCCTAATATACTTTATCTTTCTGATATATTCACAAAAATCATAATCTAAACCCTACTTCAGAAGTATGATTTGATTTTAGATGTGTCCATGTTTCATTTTGTGCATCTGACGCTTTTCCCCTATTCCTACTCTTTATATTCTCCTCCTGTCTCTTCCCTTTCCTCTTCTTCTTTTTTCTTTTCCCCTTCCAAGGTTCAGAGTTTGTTTAAGGGCACACATCCATGTGTTAAGGTATAAGTTGAAGAGAATGCCTCTTCAGGCATCAGCCTTTGGGAATTTCAGTATTCAGGATAAGATCAGAAGCTGGAATTAGTTGGAAAAGACAAAAGTAAGCACTTTGGAAGATGAATAATTCTTGAGCACTCTGGAATTCCCAGTTCTGCCAAGCATTAAAGAACCTATAATTAGACTTGATGGATAGTTCACTGTGCAAAAGAATCAAGTGTGTTGATTTATCAGTAAAGCATATGAAAGGCCAAGCTTCTCAACCAAGAGCTGATTATCCAGGGCAAACAGAACATGGGAAAAAACAACAGGGTCTAAGTAATGCTACAGCTTCATTTCCTTTATATCCGAAAGTGGGTTTACCTTAAGTGCTCTGGAAAAGCAGGAAAACTGACCGTGGTTGTAGGAATTGTCTCTAATGCCAACAACAGCAACCCCATGGTGTTTGTTTCTATGTTTCTAGCTTGTTATTGATTTCTTTCCTTTAACAATGTAAGAATTCTTCCCTGAATACATCTTCATTTACAATTTTTAACATTTTTCTATCAGGAAAGTACTATGCATTCCTTACAAAAATGTAGAAAGTACTGATGAAAAGCAAAAAATTAAAATAAAATAATTTAAACAACAGATACAATGTACCGCCACATGAAGATAGCCACTGTTAAAAATACTAGTTGATGTTTTGACTTGCTACGTGGTAAGTTCTGGATATTTCTTTCCTAAAACATTGAACTCCTTAAATATTAGATGACTTTATCTCAGTTAAAGACTTCTTATTACATAAATTTCAAAAAAGGACAAAGATACACAGAATAGGAATTTCTGTAATTTATTGATAACCTCTATCACCCCCCCACATAATACAGAAAATAAAGAGTTGTAATCAAAGGCAATTCATGTTTGCATGTTTATTTATCAGTGAATAGTAAGAAAGCTAAAAGCAATGAAGATACATTGATTTAAAAGAAATATGGTTGCACCCTCAACTTTCCATGTTGCTTCCAGCTGTGCTTAGCCTAGTCACATAGAAAAGGTCGAAGCCAATGGCCAATTGTACTTCAAAAGCATATCTTTAAATAAGCTCCAGAGACATAAATCATCTCAACCACATATGTGAAGATGAGGAAGACATCTGCACTTTAAAAGCCTAACAGGGTATCTCTGCATTATCCTTCACCCTGAAAAACAAAACAACAATAATGAAACAGTGGTTGGTCCTCAATTTGTGAAAGATTGACAGGGAAGATGGGACCATGGATACATTCTGTATTTTTATTATCAACTTTTGCTTTCTTTTGATTAATTTTACATTTTTACTATCTTCTTTTCTATTAGTGTGGCACTTCACATTCTCTTACTATTTTTAGTACTTACCCTACATATTAAAACATACATTCTTGATTTATTAACATCAAATATAAATTAGTACATTTACTATTTCCAAGATAATGCAATAATAACCTTGCATTATCTCTGGTGATACTATAGTTGCATTAAAATTCCTTCCACCTTCAGTGCTATTGCTATTAAGTTTTAATTACTTTGATATTTTAATCTTCAAAAGTTATTATTATTGTGTTGTTTGCCAGTATTTTAAAAATAAATGCAAATGTTTTAATTATTTACCCCTGAATCTTTTCTTCTTTCTGGGTTTATTATATTTGTCTTTGAAAATTTCTTTAGTTCAAGTCTATGGCTGACAATTTTTTAAGTGTCTTTTTTTGTCATAATTTTTTGAGGAAGTGTTTTGTTAGGTTTAGAATTATAGCTTGGCAGTTATTTATTTGGTTTTTTTTTATCAGTTAAAGGATATAATTCAGTTTTCCTCTTAGCACTTAACGGATATATTTCAGTTTTCCTCTAGCTTCCCTTGTTTTGGTTGAAAAATCAGCTGTCAGTTTTATTATAGCTTCAATGATAGTAGATAGAATGTGTTTGTGTATGTGTTATTCTCCATCCCAGTTGCTTTTAAGGTTTTATCAGTTTTTTGCTTTACAGCAGTTTAATTTTGTGACTAGGTATGATTTTCTTTTTATTTTATTTAGGGTTTGTGGAAATTTTTGAATCTTTGACTAGATGTGTTAGACAAATTCTGGGCCATTATCTCTTCATATGTTACTTCAGTCTAAGTCTCTTTATAATTTCCTCTTGGGTCTCCCATCATGCACATGATAGAACTTTTCTGTCTTATATCACATATATCCTCTTCTATATTTCCATTCTTCTTTCTTTCTTTGTTCCAGTCTGTATAATTTCTTCTGATTAATTTTCTAATTTATTAATTCTCTCTTCAACTAGATTTAATCTGCTTTAAAAACCCATCGTCTATGAGTATTTAATTTTATATATTGATTTGAGTTACAAATTTTTTCAGTTGGTAATATTTTTATGTTAAACTTTTACTTCTTTGCTGAAATTCTTCATCTTTAATTTAATTTTTAAAATAAATGTCTCGGTTATATTAAAATACAGCAGATAAAGTAAATATGTGCTGTATTATGTTTGTTTTTCATCTTAATTTTCATTTAGCTATTCTTTTTTTCCTTATTGAATACTAGACATTATAATTTTTTAATGCCTAGATAAGTTGAGGCTCTAAATGCTCTTACCTTCCCTCAGAGATACTTTATTTTTGCTTCTATATCATGGGGTGAGTTGATTC
Source organism: Hipposideros armiger (assembly GCF_001890085.2). NCBI lineage: Eukaryota > Metazoa > Chordata > Mammalia > Chiroptera > Hipposideridae > Hipposideros > Hipposideros armiger. Next base: position 29,273 of record NW_017732816.1, on the reverse strand, counting down.
GAACATCGGGTTCTGTGTTTGTGATGGCTGATCTACTTTTGATCCCTTATTCCTAAGATGTGGAATCTAAAATATCACACATGTCTGAACTGTAAGTGTGAAGTATTTACAGAGAAAGCTCCTCCTTGGAAGACCATAAACTCCAATTTTGATTCCCCCCAGTTTCAAGAGTTAGTTAAAGCATATGTAAAATAAAACTAATATTTTGTCCAGTATTTCTATTGGTTTTCAATGGGAGAGTTAGTCTGAATTGAGGTAACCCATCATTGTTAAAACAGTTACACTTACAAAAAATAAAAATGAATTCTACAAGATGGAAGCTAGAACTTTCTAAAAGGAAGAGCAATTATTAGAAATCTGGTAAATGCGGAAACCCAGAATGAATCATACTTTTGTGTTGGAGATAATCAAGATTTTATCTTTTTTTGTGTGTATGCATTTGAAGGAAAAAAAGCCTCAATTTTTGTGTGCTTTGTAATTTATAAATAATTTTTTCATAAGAAAATTTATTATAATAATTCTTTGTACTAGTACAATATGTGAAAAAATAATTAGATAAATAAAGGGCATTTATTGTAGGCATATATTAAGCATATATACCTATTAGATATTTCTGGATTTTATCTTATTTAATTTTTATCATCATTCAAGAGCTGATTCTACTTCTACAAGTATCTGCGATAGGCATAATTCACATTCTGGGCAGTCTATCCATTTGCAGAATTATGCTTGTGGTGCTAGTCAATACTTTAAACATATATAACTTAGTATAAGAAAAATCAATCGTGTCATCAAAAGATTACTGATAATTTATTTTCTTAATTAAAAGGTACACAAGTGTATTTTGCAAATGGGCTGAAAATGAAGTCGTCTGTTCATGGAAATCTTTGGAAAGTGAAAAAGGGTTGATAAGATAAACAGGCGAGAAAGATTTAGAAAATGTTTGACCCTAAAACAGTTTACCATTTTAAAGTTCTCTTTCATGTTTGCATCTCCTTTCCTACCTTTTTCTTTTCATACTGTATACAAAGATTCAAGGCCAAAAATTATTCAAAGATTACTTGTTTCAGACCTTCAAAGCATTGGTAAGTAGGTAGGAGACCAAAAGAAAACTTCCTAAACTTTTCATCTCACCGAATGTAAAGTGAAGCATGAAACAAAACTTTCTCTTTTTTTCTTTTTTGCTTTCTTTGTCTTTTTCACACAAAAATAATAATACAGCCATAAATTCATTATTGAAACTTACATTCTACATCTTTTAAATGAGCATTGTACTCTGAGAAGAAAAGCAATTTTTTTTTAAACTAATGCATGACATCCAGTTTCCAGTTGAGTCATGGAAAGTGAAAGAGAGAAAGAGAAAAATGAGCCAGACTGTAAGACAGTGCTGAATGCACAGATAAGGACGAAATGGTTTCCTTGACAACGACAGCACTTTGAAAGGTTTCACACAAGAGTACAACTGGGTACAAAGTATCTGATTAAAATTTATTGCAGAAGAAGGAATTTGTGCAAATTTAAAGTTCCCATAATATGCATTGTAAATCTGAATGTGATTGCTGAAAATTAATATATAGACTTTAACTCAGATTATTTTCTCTGTTTTGGTTTAAAGTAACACTTAGAGGTTCTTGTCAATCTACAAAAGAAGGTTTAAAGTATCCAGAAAAATATTTATGCTTGATTTCTGACTTAAGAATCAAAATCCATTGAAAAAGCCACAAAGTGCATATCTAAGAGAGCAACTTGAGGCACCTTGTTGGGAGACTTCTAATATCTTCTTTGAACTCGTTTCTTCAGAGAAGGATAATATTCAGCCTTCTTCATTTTAAACCATCAAGAATAAGAATTAATTAAGGATCATTTTCTATACATTTAAAAATAATCTATATCTGGCATTTAGTTTTCAAAGCTAAAATGGGACTATAGGTCGTCACGAAGAAAATATACTGTATAAACTTTGGATAAGCAGAGCCAACTGCTCACTCTGATGGGCATGCTCTAGTATATGTAATGCTGACAGCCTCATATTCCATCCTTTTAGGCAATGTCCTGCATATTATATGCTACAGAAAAACAGAAAATGAAGAGTTGTTGAATCTCTAAAATATTGCCAGTTCGGGGAGGAAAAATTCAAATGTCTTAGTCTGAAATGAAACATCAACAATATTTTAAGTCTTGTTTTACATGCCTACTCGAAGTGTATATACTCATAACATAATTTTGTAAAGGTTCGAAGACTCATTTGACTGACACAAGCATGTAAAGAAACTGCATCATTCTGTTCTCATTACTTCACCTTGAGCAACTTTAATTCGTTTGTACCTGTGATTACCACTAAATTTTCTGAGAAGTCAGCGTGCCTAAGATGTTAAACCCTAACGTAGTAACTGAAGTGATATTTCTATAAGTAAATTGAAGTTAAAGGAACTACTATAGTTTTCTAATGTACAAAGTACACTTGGAGATTTTTGCTGAAAAGCCATAAGAAGGCAGAAAGCATTTCTATTTATTAATTTTGTCATTTATTACAACTAATATTAAGAAATTTAAATAACAGAAAATATATGCCTATACTTAAGTTTTAATTTTAGCCCTCTAGGGAAAAATCATGTCAGGTTAAAATTTTAGTAGAGGAACTGGCGTTGACTAATTTAGATGATTCATTTCTCTCCAATAATGATGGATAATTTGTAATGAATAGGAAGTGGGGAATAAAATTAAACTATTCTATAGAAGAGTATGTAGATATTCACGTTTGTTTGCATAACTCCTATTTCTGGCAAATTGTATTCAAAACACCACTGGTGAAAGGACAATGGATTTCTAAATTAATCTCTTCTATAATATATTTTGGCAAATAAAATGTCCTTGCCTTTGACCCTGAAATTTCACCATTGGTGTTTTTTTTTTTAGTTTATTTAACTTCCCATGTTAAAGAACTACTATTTTGAAAGAGAAAAACCCTGTACTTGTATAAAATGCAAACTTTTTTCCATTTCATAAAATTGATACAGTGCACAAATTATTATTAATGATGCTAATGTCTTGCAGTTGAAAATCTCATTATTTTTATACAGATAATTACTAATGTTCACCTTTCTGGTAATTTTCAGCATGATGTCTAATTCATTACATTAAAACTTTATTGAGGGCCTACTATGGCCTTAATGTTTGAATGGGTACTTAGAATCTGAAAAAGTAGTCTAGCACAAGGACTCTGCTCTAAAAGAAAATACACATTACCGAAGGGAAAAAAGATCCATGGATGTCAAATTATTTCTACCTACTTTTTGGTCCTGAATACAAGTTAAAAGTCTATCTACCTACCAGGTCTTCTTGAAATAGCTCTATACCTGCACTGATTCACCAACTAGATGTAGACTCTTGCACTATTTCCCTCCTCCCCCATGAAATTATTCTTAAACTAAATAGTATCAATTTTAAGATGTGCATATTTATTACATTTACAATGTGAGATCAATAACAATTAAAAATGATAATAATTGGGCTGGCCAAATGGCGCGTTGAGTGGGAGTTGGCTTGGGACGCCAGCTCTGAGCAGCAGGGCCCTGGCTCGGATTTTACATTAGGGCCAGTGACACTGCGCCCTCTACAGCTAAGATGGTGAACAACAGCTCGATCTGGAGCTGGGCTGCCGCAAGTCGCCAGTGATGGCATAGGCTGCAGTAGGGCTGGCCGGCATCTGGAGTGAGCTTTCATGAGCTTCTGTGAGCCTCTGTGAGTGGCAGTCCAATGGCTGGTGAGCGACTACCTCACCTGGGAAGAGCGCAGTGATAATACCAACATGAGCCAGTGAAGCGACGTCCTAACTGAAGAACAAAAGGACAGTAACTTGTCTGTTCCCCTTCCCTGATTCCCCAAAGCTATCCCCTCCCCCAATTCCCCAATAAAATCTTGTAAAAAAAACCAATAATAATTAACATATAGCCCTTATTATATGCCAGATATTTTCTAGCTGATTTACATATATTAACTCATTTTATTCTCACAACAACTTTAGTAAGCTTTATTATTACATACATTTTGCAGATGAGGTAAATTAAGTATACAAAATTTCAATGTCTTTCCCAAGATCCTATCCCTAGGGAGTAGTGCACCCAAAAAGTTTGGCTCCAGAAACTGTCCTTATCCACTATATTTCACTAGCTACTCTGAAATGAGGATATTTCTGACCATGAGTTAATGAGTTTGTTATTTGGATTAATCCAAATATGACATGAATCAATGATGTACTAGTATTTACAATAGTTGGTTTATTAGCTATGGGGAAATATACTATGTTCTAATGTATTCCTTATAATTAGATATGATCAGGTTTACACTTCCCTACTGGGAAAAACATTATTTGAAGTTTATGTGACTTACCCTAGAATATCTTACAAAACTGAATACATGTGTTGCCGATGTTAGCATATAACTGGATAAGAAACAATTATGCTAATTATATAATGGCACATCTATAAAGTGGCAAAGGAATAGTTTAATAATGCATAAATTACAACAATAATGCATCAATTACAACTTACAACAATAAAATTGCTAATACTGTTCTGATTGGATCCTAGGTGACTCAAATAAATGACAGATAAGGAGGCATCTAAATGACAAATGGTTTGGAGGGGAAAATAGACTAAATATGTTTACTTTCAAATAGTTATTGCAGATCTTGGAAACTAGGCCAAGGAGTTAGAAACAAGGAATAAGAAGAAAATGATGAATTACACTAATTTTTTTATATGAAAATGTTTAAAAGAAGTAATACTTGAACTGGACTTTGCAGAATTTTTTTGATTAAAATGAGCAAACAGGATAGGAGAAGGCATTCAGCAAAGGGACAAGGTGTAAGAAAAGTTCAGTGGTAGAATAACATATCCAGGAAGAAATTAGCATGATAATTTAAGTAACAAATTTCCATCATGGAAATAAGCTAGAATATACAACCATGCACCACATAACTTTTCAGTCAACGGCAAACCACATGTGTGACGGTGGTCCCATAAGATTATAATGAAGCTGAAAAATCCTATCACCAAGTGATACAGTAGCCTTTCTAACATCATAGCACATTGCATTTCTCATGTGTTTGTAGTGATGCTGGTGTAAACAAACCTGTGCTACCAGTTACATAAAAGTACAGCAATACAATTATTTACAGTACATAATACTTGATAATAATATGTGACTGTGTTACTGGTTTATGTATTTACTGTACTATACTTTCTATTGTTAGATTAGAGTGTACTCTTTGTACTTATAAATGAAATTGCTGTAAAACAGTATGCTGGAGTATGCCAGCAGCAGCCTCATACATCTGTTTACCTCATCTCTTGGTTGCATCATTTTCTTTTATGCTGGTTTACTCTCCTGTAGTTTTGTATAGTAATATGCTGTACAAGATTATAGCCTAGAAACAGTAGGCTATGCCATACAGCCTAGGTGTGTAGTAGACTAAACTATCTAAGTTTGTTTAAGTTCACTCTATGATGTTTGAACAATGACAAAATTGCCTAATGATACACTTATCAGAATGTATTTTGTCATTAAATGGCACATGACTGAATGTACAGAGGCAAAGCCAGGAGAATCACTGAAAGCTAGTTAAGGAGTTAAGACTTTGTCAAAGCAGACAGGAGGGTCCTATACAAAGAGGGGTTTAGAATTATTAATCTGGGGGCAATTTGAAGGATGAGTAAATTAGACAGAGATTTGTAACCCAGAGAAGTAAAACCAAGTCAGTGGTGAGCTGATGGAAACCTGTATATAGACGGTGACTGTGATGTCTCAAAAGAAGCGACAGATTTTAAAAAATAAATAAAAATGTACAAAGCTGGCTGGCCTTGATGATAGAGTGTATGTAAAGAGAGCAAGAATCAAGAACCAAAGATGTTCAATCGGGATCAAGGATGTGGAGCAGTAAAAAATGAAAGATGTCCTGGATTCAAGTCTTAATCATGCAACTAACTAGTGGATTTTTAGGAATTTTCATAACTTTTCTTAGCCTCAGTGCTTCAATTGTAAAATAGGAACAAAAATGATACTGATTTCATCTCGTGGTTATCAAGACTAAATGAGATGATATGTATAAATTCCTGTCTGGCAGATACAACAATAAAATTGCTACTACTATTCTGATTGGAGCCTAGGTAACTCAAAAAATGACAGATAAAGAGGGATGTAAATGACAAATGGTTTGGAGGGGAAAATAGTAAAAATATGTTAACTTTCAAATAGTTATTACTTGGAATAATAGGCCAGGGAGTTTAAAACAAGGAATAAGAAAATAATTTTCCATATATCGTTTCGAGTTGAGTTGATAGTGATGTCTCATCTATTCTTATGATGCCTCAGGAAGCATAAAGTATTAAAAAAAAATCTAAAATTCTGTAAGCCAAGCTGGTCTCTGCCTTTAGTATGTTAGCCCAAATCTATCTGGGTGGGTTTTACTGAGACTAATAACTGATGGTGATATGTAATTTGGATAAAGGGAGCATGATCCTAGAAACTAAGAGGGTTTTGGAAGATTTGCATCAATAAAACGTAGGAGATAAAAATTACAAGAAACATTCACCAGACTATATCTTGTTCTCTTCACAACTAGATACCCAAAAGCCCTGCAATCAACAAACAGGGTTTGGGTTTATAAAATATGAGTTAATAAAAATTTGATGACCGTTATGACTTTACTTATGGCTGCCCATCTTGTAAGGGGTGGCACCAAGAGACGACTCTGCATCACTCTACATTACTTTTAAACCTATCTTATCTTTCCACATATATATTAGTAAAGTGAGTCCAAGGTTTGATGAGAGTCTAGTGCTTTTAATGATCCACAGGAGAGAGAATGTAATCGATTGATAAGGCTAATTTTCAAGTTTTATTCACTAGCTAGAATATCTTCTTTGGTTTTGAGAATATAAAAACATTTTAACAAAAATTAATATTTCTAAGGACATTAAATTATGTTATTAAAAATGCTAATGTAATGGCTATCAAGATATATTTTGAAATCTGAGCATCCTGCTAGAGGAGTTTTACCATGATCTAACCTATACTTTTTCCTAACATCTTACTTTTGTGCAATTAATTTAAAGTATTTTTTGGAAAATAGGTGATATTTTTTGGCCTACATTAAATTCAGAGGTACTTTTTATTAGCTTGGAGATAAACCAAACTAAGGAGTGCTCCTAACTACTTCCCATTTAATGCTTCCCCATTTGGATCAATTTTAGCTCAAATAAACTCTTAAAACTTAAAAAAGAAAAAAAAAGATAAATGAAACTGCTCATATGAATTTCAGTCCTAATGAAACATCCTACTCACGGGTATATATAATTTCACATATATGGTGTGTCTGGGAAATTGAAGGCAACTTATGTTTAGCTTAATGCTTTAGAAACAATGGTAAACTTTTCTTTGTTATTGCTAAATAAACGTTGGTAGACAGCATTTTCCAAAAAATCTTCTGAATTAGTATAGACAAAATTCAGGAATTCAGTATTAACTACAGATTGGATTGAAAGACATCTCAAAGTTAAAACAGGTGAAATAAGTTATTTTATTTATTTTTATAGTTATTAGTTTTCTGAAACTAGCATATACAAGTGGATATGTATTAATTTTCAGGAGAAACAGAAATGTATGTTTTGGCTTCTCAGTAAGTTCCACAATTTCTTCTGTCTAAGTTGATGTTTAAAATAAACTATGTTTTAAATACATCAATATATAAATCTCACTTCTCCAAAACAATATTAGACCGTTTTTATCTAAAGTCTTTGATATTAGATTAATGACCTTTCATCTTCCATAAGCTTACTTTTAAGATCATTCTATCCAGCAAAAGCCAAAATAGACATGACATTCAGCTACATTTTATGCTTTGGGTATTAGCCAAGTGTTAGGGATTTTTGTTTTGTTTGATTGTTTTTTGTTGTTGTTTTTTTTAAAATAATTTTCCATAGTGACTCTATTCTTTCAATTAAAGAAATACACAATGACAGGTGAATATGAATACCACAATTCTTTTCTTAAGGGTTTAGTATTCTTACTCATTGTTTTGTTTTAAATTATTTTATTTATAAATATATTAAGCTTAAGTAACAACTTATCTTTGCAGTCTCATCAATTTAAGAGCTACATTTGATTTAATTAATAGGGGGAGTTTATGGGAAAAGCTTTTATCGATCTGCATTGGTTTAAGATAGCTTGGCCTTTTGAGAGCAATGCGCTATAATAATTGGTCTAAGATCATGTTAGAGAGGACAGGTCACTTTATATTTTCCCCCAGCTAATAGAGAAGTCAGGTAAGATTGTTTCCTGACACAGCTACTATTTCATTATTTTGGCTGACATTACTGACCCCAAGAAGCTATTTCCAGTATTACTTGGGCTCAGCAGATATAGTCATTGATAATCACAGTGTAAATATAGAAAACTAACCAGTCTATTCATATCAGAACATCAATTTATCATTACTCTTCCACCCTTGACTACATGATAAATTGCATATATCAAAACCATTATATCGTGATCCAAAAACAAGGCAGGCAATTGTGGTGCAATGACCAGCATAATTATTGTTCTGGGTGTAAAGGTAGCTGTAATCTAACTCAGGTTTTGACTCAGTGAGACTATGGCCAAAAAATTATATCCAGTGATTTTCAACTTTTACTGCACCCTGTAGTCACTGAAATATCTTAAAGCAAACAAAACAAATCAGAACACTAATGATTGGGTCTCACTGTTAGACTTTTATCTTACTATAATTTTTTGGGTAGTAAATAGTCAAGGAATAATCTTAATGTATTGATGCATTTGTGTGTGTGTGGTGTGTGTGTGTGTGTGTGTGTGTGTGTGTATTTGCAAATAAGCAGAGTCACATTTAATGCAAAGTTGAAAAGTCAATAGCAAATATTTAAATTAATCCACATGACTTTTAAGAATAAAAATGCTTAAGTGATTTTGAAGCTATACATATATACTTTCTTTATGGGCATTTCCCCCACATTTTCTTCTTTAATGAAGTCCATGTAATCTAATCTAAAAATAAATGGAATCAAATCCAATCCTAAATGTTATTCTTTTAGTGAGTATAGACCCCCGATTGCTTTACTTTTTTTAGCTAAAAAGAGACTTTTAACTGAAGATGTAAATGCATTTTTCAAATCATTACCCAAAAGTAAAAGTTACATTAGTTAGTTATTACATAATATATATCTTATTATTACTATTCCATTAAATTTCTCAGTCTTTTAGTATTCAAGTGGCAGTCAGGAGGAATTATTTATTCAGGAGGAATTATTAGTCAGTCTGCAACTGCTTCTATTTGCAATACAGTAGATAAAATATACCCTTATTACCGTTCATATATTATTATTGTGTTTGTCAGATGAGGAGTAGATAGTCTTTAACTCCATGGATACTAAAACCTCACAGTAGAAGACCTAGCTGTTGTCACTCTAGAAAATGAAATGAAAATCTTTGATTAATCAGGTTATTAAATTACATAAACAAGGGTTCAAATCTAGATTTTTTTTTCAGTGTCAGAAATTTAAAAAGATACCAAAGGAAACTGACATATCAGGAATGAGAGAGAAAAGCTCTCTAAGTTCTCATGTCTTTGAATCTCTGGCATATGAAGCTCCTTATACCATCCTGAGCTCATTGTTTCTAGCTGTCCCTTTTCTCCTTCCTTATACTCAACTATGAGAATTTGCATAGGGCATGCATCTCAGTCTGCTTTATGGTGGTTCCAAACCCTCTTGAATTTCTCACTGTTTGTATGCAAATCATCGAACTTGACCAAGGAAGACAGATAGATCAAGAATTAGTATTTCACAGTTTATACCAAGGAAGTTAATTTAAAGTTGAAGATCAGACATACAGAGTTGATCTAATGGGTTATTCAGAAGCTATGAGCATCTCATCTCCAGTGTGGAGGAAGGAACTAAACAAACACATTCTATGGAACTTAGACACATTCCATCTTCACCTGAGAGAGAAATTTAAGACACTCTGGAGATGAAAATGTCTTTGCCTCTTTTCTATCTGTCTATATATTTTTGTCCTTTATTTGTCTCCTAGATTTATTGCATCAATTACTATAAAGCTATTTTTTAAATTTATATTTCACAGAATCATAAATTTATGAGACCGGGAAAGACCTCCAGAGTTTTTGTCTTATTTCTCCTTTTCCCCCAAATAAGATTATCTCCTTACAAGCATAGGCTGCAAAAAAAGGTTCAGAGTATTTCAGTGAAGTATCTCACATATATCAGTACCCGATATTCTGTCACTCCATATTTCAATAGCCTTTAACAGAAAAAAAAAATGTCATCCTTTTAGATCTTCTTGAGAACCTACCTATCTTTTGAGACAAATGTATTTTAGTGCAATGTAAACTCACAGGTTTATTCCTTCACTCACTTTTTAATCCATTATTTTATTATTTTTATTTCATCATTATTTTTATTTTAAATATATGTTTGTTTTCGAATTCATCTTTAGTAAGTTTGCTTTTAGATTTTCCTCCTTACATTGCCCACCAACAAAAATGTAGAAGGCTCTTTTTTATGGCTATTTGAGGACCAAGATACTACACTTATCTCAAAATAAAAAATGGCTTCAGCTTAAATTACCTGTATCTATATTACCTTACTATCTATCCCAAAATTCTATATTTTACACTGGTTCCATTATCTTTACTTTTTTTTACCTGTTCGATTCAATTAGTGCTTATTAATTCCTTACTATTGATGACAATGCACTATAGGTGAGAGCATAGAAAACTATGCTCTCAGGAACATGACAATCATGGACCAAAATGTCAATATGCCATTTGCATCCATCAATTTAATTTGATTTAAAATTGGCTTTTGCTAGTTACTTGACTACACCAACAGTTAATGGTTCCCTTCAGTGAGCTAAGCATGAATAGTTATTATCCTATAAGCAGGTGAGGGGAAAATGTGGGTGCTTATCATAGATACTATCACCACCTTTGCCTACAACCTTCTGAAGACCTGACCCTACATGTATTGAAAAGATATTTTACTATCCTTCCTAGTAGATAAGAACTTAAATTTAATTACAGTAAGTTAAAACTTATAGCTTTTGGGGAGGAGTAACATATTAAATCCAAGTTTATAGACAACCATAAAGTTGAAAAAGTTGGTACTTAGACCAAACTGAGAACAGACTTTTAATACCAAGTTATTGAGCAGTCCATTCAGAGTAAGGGAAAAAACAAAACATTTCACTCGCAGATTGCTATCTCCTTATGAAGTGTTGTGGCTTATTTTTAGGTGTGTTTCTTCTTCAAAAGCTATTAAAAATAGCTTTATTATATAATAAAATGTTTCCATGTATAATTGCCAAAAGTAATAAAAATACTTAAATGCAATTCAGTTATTTTTCAAATGCACAATTCGTAATCTAATATTATTACACAGATTATAAATAACAAGTAAAATGTGGTCAGCCAAAATTTCTTTTTTTCCCCCCATCATAGTAAATGTGAACATTGCAATAAAGGTCTATTTTGTTCTTATTTGTGTTATTACATTTTTGTTTTGAATATTTTTGTTATTTCTGAGGTATGAAGTCTTTCACATTCCAGTAAATATTAATATCCTGTTGGAAACAAACAAGCAAACTTTATACGCACTTAATAGTGAAATAAAATTGTCAGATAAGGCATTTTCCAGAACAGGAAGTAAGGGCAAATGTTGACTTTTCCATCATGTAGTTTATTTTTTATTTTCTGTCTGACTTAGCCTTTTCAAAGACTAAATCTTTTTTCTTTTTCTGTCTTTCCTTCTATTGTCACTTTCATCATTTTCTCAGCCATCATCATAGAAGCACTAATTGTGCTACTTATCATATGTCAGGCACTGTTCTCAGTGCTTTCATGAGTTATCCAACTTACTATTTATACCTACACTAAAAAGTGGCTATTATTATTACCACCCTTTGCACAGCTTAGAAAATGGAAGTTTATGGAGATTTATAGTTCTGCTTCCCACATCTTTATTTCCTGAACACCTTCAGGCATCTTAGAATAGATGAATTTTGCTCAAGCTTTTCTTGAACAAAACAATTTATTTAGGATTGAAATGTTAGGTTGTTAATAAGATGTGAACATAACTTATACATCCCTCCTTCCTTACTATTTAAATATGATTCTGGTCCTCATCTGAATAAGTTCAAGAACTCAGTGTTTCAGCTCACTCAGAAAATAATCAGACCGGATCTTCTCTGACATAAAAATTCATTCATGCTAATCAAATATATAAAAATATCTCTGATATACCAAAGTGTCAGTGTATTAATTTGCAATGGGAAATTTAATTTCCTGAGATACAATGATAGTTTTGCTGACCAGTATAAAGATGAGGACCAGGTTTATCTATGGAGGGGTGTATAAATTATATTCATAGCCTATTAATACCAACTCCACTGTTTAATCACCCTCAGAGATTCATTCTAGGCACCCAGCTGACCTTTTAAATTTTTTTACTGTTTAAAAATGTATTCAAAATCTCATCTGGCCCCAATCTGCTTCATATCCATATTAGCTTATTTCTTAAAATATCTCAAACCATCAACCTGATTAGCTTACAT
>NW_017732816.1:3026-14271 GCF_001890085.2 Hipposideros armiger | reverse complement strand
CTATATATGATGTCAGAGGGGTAATAGATTGGGGGAGGGGAGTTACCACTTTGTGAGGGGTGTAAATGTCTAGCTATTACATTGTTTTTACACCTGAAACTAATAAAAAAAGAAAGAAAAGACAAGACAGTTTAGGCAATAGACGTATGTGCAGTTGTGTTGATTTTTCTTTTTCAGCTTGCTTTTCACTTATCAGAGACAAAATTTATAGCATTTTTTTAAGTTTTAGGACTTTAAACTAAAATTGTAAAGTACTGAAGGTCAAGATAAGTTAGAGAATGACAGTAGGTCTCACAGTATCTGGACACTTGCTTCTTTTTGTTGCCTCACTAGTGCTAGAAGGTAAGCAGTACTCACTCACCAGAATTAAAACTCAGAAGAATATAGATGACACTGTTTTTATAGATAATTTGTGTGTACAGCATTAATATATTATTAATTTATTTGTGCTAAAGTCCAGTGAAAAAGCTTGGACCGGGAGTCAAGAAACTGTCTCCAATCTTCTCTCTGGTATAACTATCTGCATGAACTAATTCACATAATTTCTTCCATGGTCAAAATCATATAAAAATTCACGTCTTTATGAGGTTCAACTGAGATATTGGATTCAAAAAAGTTTCTTAAAATAAGCCTATATACTGTGGAAATTCAGGTGGAGGCAGCAAGTTGAATTACATAATAGGGGAGAAACAAATTAAGCTGTTGTTAGTGAGTGGATGGATAGAACATTCAAGAACATCTGTAGTAAGTAATTATCCTCTCACTCAATTAAAATTACACCATAGTATTTCTAAATAAATCTTACCTCTGCCTTTTCTCTTTTGGAGGTTAGTCAATGAAGACTAACTATAGCTTGTAAAAATAATAATGAAAACGATGATGCAGGATATATTTGAAGCCATGTAAAGGCTGGAATACCTAAAAGAGTGGTGGAAACAAGGTAAATATTGGAAATATTAAGGTGGTTTTTCTAGTTCTGGAAGCACTCCCTAAAATTCCTGAAGTTTGTTTTTCTTTTATACTCAGGACCTTATAACATCAAGTAAAAATTATTGTAAAGTTGCTTTAACAAATAAAAAGCTGATGAAAAAATTACATTTAATGGCAAATTCCAATCAATATATAGTTACAATTACACAGTTGTTCTCAGGTTAATTCCTACTAATATTTAAAATATGAATATAGATAGATAGATAGATAGATGATAGATAGATTTCTGAAGCAAGGAGTGACCAGGGACTATGTCCCAGTCCCACTCTGAAATTTTTCCTCCTCTTTTCATTCTGACCTCTTTCCCCAAGTATAAATTACTTCTGATTATTGTTTGGCGCCAGCATCCATAGCAATGATATTCTAGTTTGTGACTGCAATTAATCGAAAGTCAATATTTTAAGTGTAAAGACTTTCTGCATCATCTCTGTAAAAAGAAATGATTTTAAGAGGTGGGATTGAATGATCCTTTCAAATGTAAACATACTGGACAAATGTCCTTGCCTGTGAATTGTACTGGGGAAGACCATTATAACCCCCGTGACGCAGGCAGACATACAAATATGCTTTGGAATGAATGCTGTATACAACAATGTCCTCCGTTTTGACCTCCCAAGTCTTTTCCCACATTTATCTCCACTAGCAACTACTTTAGGTTATGGCACCCAGGGCCCAAACTAAATATTCTGCAAGATGAGATTGTTTTCCCATGGCCTTACTGTTTCGTGTGCACTAGTTAAAGGTAGTAGATAGAGTGTTGCTGTGGAGCCTTGATTTATATATAAATTGAGGCTACTAGGCTCTCATAGATGAAAACCAAAGATGTTGTGGAAGTCACGTGTACATTTGGAAGCAGCGTTTTGACATATATGTAAACATAAGAGGATACTAAATTGGAAAAAGGACACAACCCATCAAATATGCTGGAGAAAGTAAAGTTTAGTGCAAGTTTTAGGCGCTTTTCTTCAGGAATATGTCAGAGTGATTTTACAAGGTGATGCATCTTCCTTTTGACTGCTTTGCCAGTGCTGTGAACAATTTTCAAGAATATTCTCTACATATTTTTCTTAAGCAAAATACACATCTGTTCTCTTTTAACATGTTTTTGAATTGTATGATCAAATATCATATCCAGGTACTATTTTTAATTTGAATTTAAAAGTTACCATGTCGTTGATGGGAGCTGAATGAAGTCATCAAAAGAGGGATATTTCTGCTTATTTCTAGATGCACCGCAATGATGTGTTAGTGATAGTATCAAAGAGAACCCTTGTGGTGTTATAAAATATGGAAAATGATCAATACTTCACATGACATCCAAAAAAAAATCATCTTGAAAACATGAATTACTGAATTGTATCTGTTCCGTGGTGCTTTATGTCTTGTGCATTTGAAGTTGGCACTTCAAATGGATTCCCCCAGTCACCTTTCATCCACACATTGCTAAAAGACTACTTTGGTGCGTTTTTGGGTATTGTGCTTACCTTTCATCTTTAAATTTAGTTTTAAAAATATGTGTTCATTAATATACAAAGTGTCTAAGGTGGTATTTAAATTCAAATTACTGTAATGAGATATTCAAAGCACAACTATAATTGCATTTTTTATACTATCTATTCTTTTGCCTTCTCACAAAAATCCATGTCTCTGATACAATCCACAGACTACAAGAAAGAATGGTGTGCCTTCTCAGTAATTTATCATTTTCTGTATGATGGAAAGCCTCATTTCCTAAAAGAAATATTAGAAAAGTGAAGAAAAGCACTTTGTACATTATTTTATCATTTTACCATGAACAAAAAGAACAGTTTAATACTTCCTGTAATCCCACTGTCTCCTTCTGAATACAAAGTGAATTACACAAATTGAAGATTAACAGACCCTAATTAAAATGCCAAAAGACAAATACATGGTGTAATTATCCAGTTTAAAGTATAACATTTTTAAGATACTTTAATGTGAAAAAAAAATCTGTTCAAAGACTTCTTAACACATGTCATATTATAGAAAGAAATGAGCACTGATTTTTCTAGATATTTTCAGTGCATTAAAAAATATGGTATTTTGTTTGACTTTGTAAGCAAACATCATATTTTTTAACAGATGCCATTTTCTTCTGATTACTGTATCGCTTTATGAATTACCTCTGTTGGGAAGGCAGGAGGAACTTTTTGTCAAAGCATAAATCTATTCACCTAAACTACACTGCATTCTGAAGACAATAAAAAAATTATATACATACAATAATCTATGTATGTTTGCCAATTTGAAAAATCATCAAACCCTTAGAGCAGAAATACTGAGGCCTTGAGAGACATCATAAAACCTTTAGAGCAATGTATTTATACATGCAAAGATAGTATTATTCCACCCCAATAAAACCTTTTTCTATATGCAAACAATAATGGCATCGATGTAAATTGAATTATCTATAAAATATTATGTTTTTCTTATCGGATTGCTAAAAAGATGGTTTAGGCTACGATACTGTTAGAGAGTGCTAACATACTGCACAAACCAAGGCTTCTAATTAGACTTGTCAATCGCTGATTGATTGCCACCATAAGATAAAAGAGCAATTGCATTCCAACGATTATATTATCTTAACGGTACAAAATGCAACGTTATGCTCTCAGCTGTCAGCAAGATTTCACTGAATGGAGGCCTGTTCTATCACCACAGGCTGTTCAAAGGCCCTTCTGAGAACCTAAATGGCACATTAAACTCTGGATATATTGCTATTCAAAAGAGAAAAAAAAATTGTAGTGGAGTGAAATGACTAAATTTTCATTGATAAATTAGAAATCACATGGCTCTGTGGCTTCATGTACTGTAATGTTAGGAAAATATGGTCCATAGACAGGCAAAACTAATCTAAGTGTTTTCATACTTCACATACGTTCTTTCCAATCTCCCACCCACTTTTCTCTCTCTGTTGTCTCTCGTTCTCCGTGTATAAATACCTCCACTTCTTTGAGTAAACATGTGTTTTATTTACATACTGAACTTCGCTTTTTTGTTTATCAGAGTTTTAAAATATACAGTGGATATTTTCATTTTTAAATGTGTTCAAGCAATGTAAGTATTTGTTTCCCCTTTTTCCTAAGAATAAAATATCGAGAAGTCATTAATAAGTGGACAGTGAAGGAAGGAGAGGATGAGTACTGCTTACGGCTCCAAGAAAGGATACACTGATGGGGGATATAAACTGTCTCACTAACCTCCCCATTTTAAGTTTGCCCTCAAGAAAAACGGTCCATGGGACGATGGAGGGGCTACTCTTTGAACCTGTGTCGAGACATCTATTTGTGCAGTGCAAGCAGTGATCTGTGGTAGTTAAGAAAATCCATAACACAGATTTCCTGCTGCAGAAATTCTAATTGACACATGACCCTAGCTTGTACCCTGAAGCCACCACCATTTTTTGTACTATGGTCCTGACTGCCAGCAACTTTGACCTGGCAAAATTCCTTAGAACTTCACTACCTGCCTAATCCTCCTTCCTTTCCCCTCCCCTTGACAGATGTCATATTTGTGTTATGGTCTGCCAGATCTCCCTCCCTTCCTTGGCTCCCTTCTCTTTTTACCTCACAGGTATTTTCCCTTGTAAATCTATTACAATCTAATCCTGTCTTGACCTCTGCTTCTGGGAGGACCTGAACCAATATACTGGGGATGAGGTGATATATTTTAATGCTACGAAGTCCTGACTCTCATACTGACTTTAAGCTCTGCATGAAAAACTAAATAAGTTTTTATTTAGCTTATCTCTCTCTATTCTCACCTTGTGATGCACAGCTACAAGAAAGTAATTGACACTTTGAACATGTTGCTTAGAAACCTCCTTAACCACATGTATCAGTTCATTAGGTACATAGTCTATTTTCCATGTTACTGCAGATGCTGGTTGTGCTTAACTATTCATCACTATGTAACAAGAAATCTATTTTCCTCTAGCCTCCGATAACAGCTTCCTCATTTTCCTTTCAGCCTTCCCAACAGCCTCCTCAAGGTCCATTTAAGCATCTACCTGTGACAAGTCCCAAAGTGAACAACACATGTTTTAGATTTTCACTTTACGTTTTAGATTATTGTGTTGTGTCTATCTTTCATTTCATTTTTGTTTTATGACTTTACCCCACCTGAAGATGCCAAATTCCATTCCAATTACTATTGTTGCCTGGGAACCATTCTTAAACAAAGGGCATGCAACAACCATTGTGCTATGTTCAGGCATACACTTTTGCTTACCCTCATGTTCAAAATACACCCCAACCCACCCAGTTTCCAAGGGGAGAGTGCATGGACCCAACTGCTGAATAAGAAAGTTCAAACAAATTTGGACCCATTTATTTAAACTTCCACAGATAATATTAATCAATTCATTACTATTTGAAAATATGTAATATTGAGAGAAAAATATGTGAAGCTAAGATTCTAACAGCCTGGAAATCATTTTTGTTTTTGTTTTTAGAAATAATCAGACCTACAAAAATATTCACTATCATTTCCTATACTTAGAATTCTTCCTTTTATGACTTATGACTACTCTTGTCAGTACAAAATAGCAACTGTCTTTAAAACTAGTTCTCTACTATCCAGTGACATATGTTTCTTTTCTACTAATGAACCTACAATATTTCCCATTACCTGTTAACTCGAATCCAAACTTTTCAAACTTCCCTGTCTCTGCCTTGAATTTTATTACTATCTTCTTACCACCAATCCTCTATCACAGAGATCTTTGTCTTCCCTGCAGGTTGTCATAATATCCGAGTCTTCATTCTTTTCCATTTTCTGTGGAATGACATTTGCCTTTCTTCTCCATTAACCCAAATCTTATATATACTACAATACATAGTTAAAAGCCAAACTTTCCCCCCAAAATGGACCTTACCCACAGTCCCACAGATCTTGTTCTGTTTGAATTTCTAAGACTCCTAGAATACGTCTGTTTTCTAACCATATACTCTGATAGCTAAATGAGAATGAGGTGTACATTCTTACTTGTTTTGTGTTACTTAAAATCTATTTCTGGATTGATAAATTAATTCTACTTCATTGAGCATCTTTGTACATTTTATTTTATTTTTTTCTCATTCATGGTGCTGATCTTCCTCAGGTGTTTACTGATCATTAGTTGTATGCTTTAATTTGTTACAGAATTCTCCCATTTGCATTCTGGGCTGTCTCATCTTCCTGTAGACTGTGGACACCTGTTTTAAAAAAATATGTTGCACATATTCAGTGTCTCTGAGACTTCCCCTTTATTTTGGACATGGCTATATGCTCATTAATCAGTTTTTGCAATTATTTTCCTATACTTTTATAGATTTGGGATAGCAAGCAGTGATTTAAATGTGTGCTTAGTCTGCCATTTTGACAGTAAAATTGCCCAGTGTATACTTTATGTTGCCTTTCACATAATTAACAGGTATCACTTTTTATCATCTTGGCTTACACAGTAGCTAAAAGAGTATCTTAAACATGGTAAGTGCTAAATTAATGTTTTTTGAATGGCTTAATTAAATGTTTTGGTTCTAACTTATGGTTTAATTCTGACACTATCTTGAAAATATAGTTTCAAAGTAGAATGAAACAACAGTATTCCCTAGGATGTAGAATATAATAAAATATTCATAACCAGAGATAAATTTGGGAATTAGGATCACTTCAAAGAAAAACATAGTTTTAGATGCAGTCTAGGCTTCTCAAGCCTTTCGGCTCAGATTGTGGTTTATTCCTTCATTCAAAAGAGATTTACAGAGTAACTAATACTTTCAGGTATTGTTCTGGATGCAGAGCTTATAGAAATAAACAAAGGAAACAAAAAACAAAAACTATCGAGCCATCAATAAGTTTATGTGTGTCACAGTATGAGGTGTTATGTACCTCTTGTTTCCAAGGAGGTAGGTATGGCTCAAACAGAGTGACAGAAAAAGTAGCAGATGTTGAGGGCAAGGAAGTAATGAAGAAAAGGTTGTATGTAAACTGTTAGGACAGTGGACAGATTTTGATTTTTACAGTGAGCTGTATGGGGGGCCACTGAAAGGTTTTGGTAGCAGAGTGATATTGTTTTACTTATATTTCATCACCATCACCCTGGCTTCTATGTAGATGTCAGCCTGCTATGTAGATATTTGCCTGGAAGTGATAAGAGCACAAGCCTGAGATCCAGTGAGGATGTCATCATACAGGCAAGAAATGGTGGTAACTTGGTTTAGGAATAATAGGGTAAAGGGGCTAAGAAGTGGTCAGATTATAGGCTAGTAAATGAAATACAAATGACTGAATGGAAAATGGATTTTGGAAAAAGATCAATATGTATTTTTTAATTGTCCCTAAATCAATGTTAGTCTTATTAACTAAAACCATAAGGGTAAAAAGAGAATGTTCTAAAATTCTTATAAGCATAAAACGATTTCTCTCCATTTTAGAAGACATTTCAATCTTCAAGCCTTTACTAGGACAGGATCAACTTTTTGCTAGAGGGAGAAATGCTTCAAATGATAGTGTTCCCTAATCCCTCAGGGCAATGACCCTCACCTTCACTTACTTTTACTGCACCCTGTAGCCATCATTGTCAAACATTTTGGTCTCAGGACACTTTTACCAATCTAGAAATGACTGAGAACTCTAGGTCTAACTGGGAGTCAGAAACCACACAATAATTTAAAAAGGACATTTAATGTAAATAATTATTATCAAGCTACTGTAGTAGAGTAACTATAAAAATGGAAAAATCATGCTGAAGGGTACCCTGGGAAAGAGGGAGAGTTCTCAAAGGACAAACTTCAAAGAGGAACTCGGTCTCTACGGCTAGGGCTCAGACCTTGTTGGAGTTCTGATGCAATCCAGAGGATGGTAGGGAACTTTGCTGAGTTGTTTGGGCAGACCTTATCCACAGTGACTGGGCAAGTGGAAAAATCCTCTGAGGTGCAGGTGAGCTGCAGCTAGTATCCAGGCTCCCAGAGGGAGTCAGAGCACAGCTGTGGGAACTGCTAAAGCCAGGAGCTGGATAGGCCTCTCTGTCTGTACAAACCTAGTACTCTCTGTGCCTGGATTGGGCTGTGTGGGATAAAGGTTGGGTGGTTTGCTCCCTATATGTGGCCTGATGGGACCGCTGGCATGTATATGTGTGCACAGAGGTGAAGAGAGGATGCTGGGGGCAGAGATCTGAGCTGGGCTGCAGATCCCACAGTGTTTGGGGTTTTGGCTACACCACAGCTACCTACACTGACAGCTACAGAAAGCACATTCTCCAGGATCCTGGCAATGAAGCCAAACCAGAAGCAGAAAGGAAAACTTTCTCTACTTCTAGTGCCACTCCAGTGTCCTTACTGACTTAGCTTAACTTACTGCTGACTGGCTTAGAAAAATATTTACAAGGTACACCTCTATTATCACAGAGCAAGCAAAAACAATACATTCAGAGCTGAGAGGCAATAAATTGACAACTGGCACAGGTACCCAAAGGGGCTTTTGTTTCTGTGAGTTAAATCTATTATAAGTTACAACTATAGAAATTTAAACATATTTTTATTAATTTGTTTAGACTGGTAACAATAAATCCATTACATGTTAGCATATATACATATTTTATGAGCAACCCTCTATTTAAAAAATAGTGAGGAGAGTGATATTTATATTTTGCAAATTTCTTTAATGTCTGCTTTAAGAGAAGGCAATTGAACTTTTTATATCTGTTTTTGTATTCATTGTGTTGCAATATATTGTTTTGGTTGCAGAACATTAAAAAAAAATCAGATACGCTCTCATAAAGGTATATAGTTGGAAAATGGAGAAATATTTTAACAGCCTTTTCAGGTAATTGTGGGTATCTTTGATACAACACCAAAAGTCTATGAGAGGTAATTTCTTAAAGATTGGTTGTACTGTGATCTCAGACACCAAATCAATGAATCATTCACACTGTATTACACTAATATTTGTTGATCAACCTGAATTCTGAATGGGTGTTATTAACACATAATTTTATAACAAATATTGGTCATTTGGAAAATATTGGTTCATTGATTGCAGATCTCTTAAATTTCATTATATGCTATCAAAAAACAATTATATTCATTAGTAGCACCATTAATCTCATCAGAAAAGTGTTTAAACATTGTGAAGCTGGCAGGCTCACAGTGGCAGATAAAAATTTTCCAAAACCTTAATTTTCCCTTAAACACTCTAATTTTATCCTTGGCAACATAAATACTGTCATTTGTTTTGGTTAGTTGTTTATTTTGGGGAAAATATGTTACTAATACCCAAGTCAAAACATCCATAGTTTATCAGTTTGCCATTCTTTCAAGGAAAAATGATGTCCCATAAAACATTTTTTTAGTTCAGCTCACAACATAATCACACGAGGGCTTTTCCTTTAGGCAACCATTCTACTTCAGTATGTCACAGAATTATTTTGTGCACATGTTCCATTTTGTCACACAGAAGATTAAAACTGTATACTCATAGGTTGAGACTTAATAAAATTAAAACTTTGTACCGAGGACATTTAGAAATGAAACTGTCATTGTATTACTGCAGATCTGTAGCAGTTAAAAATACAATGACTGCTAGAATATGCCTTAATTCCTACTAAAGCACCAGCAATTTTACCCACTGCTGCCTTTTAACCATCATCTCTCCCTTTTCTGCACTCCTATAGTTCTTTCAATGTACTTCTTTTAGTGCATGTATGTTACCTTGAGTTATAACCAACTGTTTCTGTCTCTGCCACATTCTTATGTTCCCTGAAGTCAGAATTTATATTTGATTTTACTCCATACTCCAAACCAACNTTTTAGTTTTATTTCATCTTGAAACTTTACTTCTCTGATATTTCTCCAAAAATGATAATACTCTCCTTCAGCATATTTGTCCGTTAAGTCAACAATTTCAACTTATATTTGAAAAGTAGAAGGGAACACTTCATGTCTAGACAGTATTTCATGGCCTTCAGTAAGATTTGAGTCTAAGAGAATTGTCCTAGGTGGATACTGTAAAGAAATACAGTTTCAATGAAAAATTAGCTATTTGTTTATGTTTACACAGTTGAAGAGTATTACCAGTTAATGGTTCCTCAGTTTCTCCCTAAAATACCAAATGTCTTCCAGTGTTCAAATAATTTTAAAATTAAATTTATTTACCCTTTTACTCAGACACTATGTGTTCTTTGGACTACTTGTATTGATGGGTTTGGTGTAGTTGATGTTTTTGTAGCTCTCCAAGTAAATATTTGGGAAGAGAATATAGCTGAGGACACACACAACATATGTGAGCAAGTGAGATGTACAATATTAGACCGAGCATCTAAATGTCTATGGTTTATGCTCAGATATAGGGCAGTTTCAACAGTGAACTCAGGAAAGCAGAAGGGATGTTTGGCATACTCCTTTCCATACTCGGCTCCAGTGTATTTTATCATGATATGGACAATCTTTGGATTTTTTGTTAAAATGATGAAATCTCGACTTTCCACAAAAATAGGGTATTATAACATGTCACCTAATTAAAAACAAAAAAAGCCAAACAGTAAGAGCACCATCTATTGCAAGCATATATGGAAAAAATATTTTTGAAAATCTAGTTCATTTCCATTCTCTTAAACAAAGGAGACATGTCCCTCCTAGAAGAACCTTGATTATGTGTGTTGAAAATCCCTTAGGACTCCTCCTATATGATATTCTTTATTAAGTCAAATATGTTTTCTATTTATACTAAAATAAAATTTGTGGCTTATATTATACTTTGTTTTCTCTAACTTTTGCAAAGACAGTTTACTGGGTCATAAGGTAGTTCCATATCCAGTTTTTTTAGATACCTCCACAGTGGCTGCACCAATCTGCAATCCCACCAACAGTGAACCAGAGTTCCCTTTTTTCTACAACTTTGCCAGCACTTGTTTGTTGATTTATTGATGATAGCCATTCTGACCGGAGTGAAGTGGTATCTCATTGTGGTTTTCACTTGCATTTCTCTAATGATTAGTGAGGTTGAGCATTTTTTCATGTCTGTTGTCCATCTGTATGTTCTCTTTAGAAAAATGTCTCTTCATGTCTTCTGCCATTCTTTAATTGGGTTGTTTGTTTTTTTGGTGTTGAGTTGAATAAGTTTTTTATAAATTTTGGTTATTAACCCTTTATCAGATGTAGGTATAGATTCCTGACCACTACTGTCTACACCTGAAGCTGAAGCTGAATAATACTGAATGTCAACTGTAATTTAATATATATATATATATATATAT
>NW_017732816.1:0-2865 GCF_001890085.2 Hipposideros armiger | reverse complement strand
AAAAAAAGGCTATTCATGATTCTGTGTGCTAAACATTCTGGACCTAAAAGTTACTCTTCAAATTAACATAACTAAGTCTTCTTAATAGCAACTTATAAATACTATACTACTTTTGAACTTCTTGGTGGTAGAGTTAATTTCGAACCAGGAAATTGAATATACATTAATAGAATTTTAAGAACAGCATTTGGGTGTGACCTAAAAATGGTTGCTTTTATAATGTAACAGAAACTATTTATTGTCCCAATCTTATAAACCTTTTTATTTTCTTTACCTAATTCAAGAGCAATTAAGCATATTCTTTGCTGTTGAAAAATGTTAAAAGCATTATTTTGTTTCTTCATATATATTCCTCAGTCTTTTATGATTGAGTGATGTTTCCTTTCAAATGCTCAACCTTACTACCCATAATATTATTAATTTTACAACAATACTAATCATTGCAAGGGTTAGCAAGTAAGAAAAATGATGATCTTTCTACAATGGAAAATACTACCAAAATATCCCATTTTGCCTCTCACTACATTCCTCTTAGTATTTATTTATGGCACCTTTGAAATATGCTATCATTCTCTATGGCAGGAACTATGCAACAGCAATCTTTCTCCAAATTTTTTTTGTAAATCTATTAAAAAATTTGCGCACAATCAGGTGGTCACATGGTTTCCTAAGTCCTAGCAAGAGGGTTAATCTTGATCACTGAATGGCCAGGCAACTCTATCCTCTCAACCCTGATTGTTTTAAGACGATTTTATCATGCAATTCCAGACAAGGACAGTGTTGAGGAAATCATTTTATCCCTTTTAGAGAGGTTCAGATTCTCTGCCGCTTCTCACATTTAGACAATTGAATGAGGGTGGAATGCTGATCGCTATTCAGTTATTCTGACACCAAAAAAGGTCAAGTGTGAGGCTACCAGCTGACTAGATGAGGATGCTGGCAAAGAAAAATTAAAAGGATTGGGTGTTTGATGATTTCATTGAGCCACTAACAACAAATTCTGGAACTTCCTCCCTTGGGTCTGTTGTTACCTGAGGTCATGTGTCGTATTGTCTAAGCAATTTTAAGGTGGCTGTGGTACTATGTGCAGCAGGAAAGATTCTAAATAACAAATCTCACATTTANATTTACCAATATATAAAAATAATTATTTGCCTTACAGGAAAAAACATGAGTGTAATTTTATTTCAATTATTGATTTACTTCTCTGTATCCTGTATGATAATGGAACTCCTTGCAGGCAAGGAATATGTTTTATTTTTTATTTTGAAAGCTCAGTTTTGCACAGTATCTTGTATGTATGTATGAGTCATACAAAAATTGTTTGCTGATGAATAAATGAATGAATAAATACATATTTTTTGTATAAAAACTTATTCACACATAAAGGAAAAAAAGAACATATGATGCTGAAACAACTAGGCATACACATTAAAAAAAATGAATCTAGACATAAACCTTACATCCTTCACAAAAATTAACTCAAAATAGATCACAAACCTAAATATAAAATGCAAAACTATAGCACTTCCAGAAGATAACATAGGAGCAAACATAGATGACCTTGTGTTTGGTGATGACTTTTCAAATATAACACCAAAGGCAAGATACATGAAAGATACGATTGTTAATCTGGACTTCATTAAATTTCAAATCGTCTGCTCGGTGAAGGATACTGTCAAGACAATGAAAAGACAAACCACAGTTTGAGAAAAAATATCTGCAAACCAAATGTCTGATAAAAGATTATTATCCAAGACATACAAAGAACTCTTAAAACAAAACAAAAAGTTGATTAAAATATGGGCCAAGGACCGTAACAGACACTTCACCAAAGGAAATATACAGATGACAAATAAGCATGTGAAAAGTTGCTCCACATCATGTGCCATCAAAGAAATGCAAATTAAAACAACAACGAGATGCTATTTCATACTTATTAGAATGCCCCAAATCCAGAACTCTGATACCACCCAATGCTGGTGAAGATGTGGAGCCACAGGAGTGCTCATTCCTTGCCAATGAGAGTGCAAAATGGCACAGCCACTTTGGAAAACAGTTTGTCAGCTTCTTGCAAAATTAAACGTACTCTGTCCATACAATCCAGCAATTCTATGCCTTGATATTTACCAAAAGGAGCTGAAAATTTATGTCTACACAAAAACCTGTGCACGCACACATCAGCTTTATTTATAATTGCCAAAATTTAGAAGCAGCCAAGATGTTTTTCAGTAGGCAAACTGATAAACTATGGCATATCTAGAAAATAGAATATTACTCAACACTCAAGAGAAATGATCTAGCAAGCCATGAAAACACAAGTCGGAAACTTAAGTGCATATTAATTACTAAGTGAAAGAGCCAACCTGAAAAGATGCATGTGTTGGGACAAATGGCATATGGGAAATCTCTGTACCTCCTGCTCTCTCTTCTCCTCTCTCTCTCTCTCTCTCTCTCTCTCTCTCTCTCCTGACTAATATACCAGGCCCCACCGTTAATAACCTAGCCTGTCATGGTGCCCAAGTTACATGGTGATTTTTGACAAAATAGAGTGAAAGTTCACTCCCTGTCATGTAGCTTTCTTCCAGAGACCTCCCAAAACAGAGCTGCTTGTGCTCCAGTGTTTTACACAGTTTTCCTGTACAATTTCTCTTTTACAGTCCTTTTTTTTCTTTTTTTTCTCCCTGGTATGTATGGGATTGGATTGGAGGCACTCACCTTAGTGTAACCAGAATCCTGACTTCCTTTCTACAATGTTGACTCTGGTTTAGAGTCAGTTCTCCCACATAGCTACTTCTCTTAGGATAGATTATCTCCCTCTGTTACTGTCAGGTTGGCCTATTACACCATTTTCTCAAGACATCC
>NW_017732815.1:196034-200108 GCF_001890085.2 Hipposideros armiger | reverse complement strand
ACCCTTTACCTTTCCGGAGTGCAATGAGTACAGAAGTAACTGGTTAAAAAAATCCTCCACTTTCATGACAGGAGATGAAATAGACAAATAGCTCCTTAAGTTCTATGGGGATGTTAACACCAATCTGCTCCATGGCTTCTTTGGCCTCGTGTTCTAATAAATTTTGTCTCCATACAAACAAACAAACAAACAAACAAACAAACAAACAAACAAACAAACAAAAAACAAAGATTATATATGACATCACAATAATTTCTATGTTTATGCTATCTTAATCAGTTCCTTGTTTATGAAGAAAATTAAATCTAAGAACTAAGTTTTACTAACAGTTATGTAAACTTCTATATTTTAGGACTGCTGCTGTTCATTTGCTCTTTTCTTATCAGATATGAGCCAGTGTAAACAATAATTTAACTGTTTTTACCACAAACCTAGCTAGATAAGTTAGGGTAAATTTATTAAGCTTGGCTTAATATTTTCCCTCACCTGGCAGGAAATCATTCTGTAATTCTGACCCATTGTTGCATCTTAATAAAAAGACACAGAACCTAGAAAAGACTAGGAAATTTGTGTAAATATCTTTAACAACCCAGGCAGGGAAAATACGGAATAATGGAACAGTGAGACTAGAGATGAGGCCAGAGACAAGCCAGACTTTTGGCCATAGTTACAGACAACCCAGGGCTGAAGCCATCTCAGGGCATCCCAGAAACCCCAGAAGAGGAAACGACAGAAAAAAGGAGCCTGCTTTGGATGTGGAAGCCCAGACCACTGTAATAAGGAGTGCCCTAATCATCCAAAGCAGCTGTGCCCTCTGTGCAAACTAAAAGGGCACTGGAAGAGAGACTGCCCCCTGCTCCGAGAGGAGCAGGGACCAACTCCCTCACCACAAATGATTGTGATCACTGTTGGCCTGAAGTTCCCAATGACTCCCAAGCTGTTCTCATCACAGGGATAGAACTGCAGGTGATCCTTGATGTGGCAGGTAAGCCTGTTAATTTCCTGATTAATATTGAAGCCATTTATTCTTTCTTGACCGCTCACTCTGGACCTATTTATGTCTTCTAAAACCTACTCGGCTGTGAAGATAAAAAGTCCCTAGATTGAGGCTCATTTTACTCAGCCTGTTCCTTACCATTGGCCTATTCCTTGGAGGAAATATACCGTATTTGCCGGCGTATAAGACGATTTTTTGGCCCTGAAAAATATGCCTCCAAGTGGGGGGTCGTCTTATACGCCAGGTACACTTCAGATAGACTGCCCATAGTGCTTGCCCCGTGCCATAGTGGCCTCCCGATGCCCACCCACTTCATTCCACATACCGTTCAGGCATCAGCAGCGCTGCTGGGTGTATGCTCGGCTGTTATGCGATTTTGCTGTTATACGATTTTACCACACTCGCAAAATCGCACACAGCCGACCATACACCCAGTATGATAGCGCAAAATCGCGAATCGCGATTTATGTATATGTTTGATTACATACAGCCTTGTGACAGTTTTCCTGCATGTCATAAGCATTTGAATATAAATATAAATGTTGAAATCAAATCTGATATTGTTTTACCTTTTATTTGGTGTGTGGAAGGTGTGCGGAAGAGGGGGTAGTCTTATACGGCGAGTATATAACAAACTCTGTATTTTGAGTGGAAATGTTAGGGGGTCGTCTTATACGCCCAGTCGTCTTATACGCCGGCAAATACGGTAAAACAAACAAATTAGGCTTAAAAATGACTCTGAAAAGTTTTGTCAGGAGACCTATAGGCCCTGGCTGTAACTGCTGCCCATTGCTTTGAATTCTGAACTCAATTCTATTATTTCCTATATTATTAACTTGGGAAAAAGTCCAGTAGGCACTCAAAATATAGGGACCGGCACCCTCACCCAGGCTGACTCCTCTACACATTACAGCCCCATACAGGCTATAAAGTTGAGACCAAGTACTCTTAAAAGCCTAGGGGGAGGGGTCTCTAACAGCTGAGTTAACTCCTAAATGGAAGGGACCTTTTGCAGTTCTCCCAAGGACCCTAACTACTGTCAGGCTGCAGAGAGTCAGCTGCTGGGTCCCCTCCCCTTCAAATCAAACCTGTTTTATTTAAGTCTCCATGGGATTCCCCCAGAAGAAACACTATTATTTCTGTTCCTGTGAGTCAATGGAAGACCTTAAACTCCTCTTCGATCAAACAAGTCAATCTCACAGGACTGATAAGTACTAATAACTAACCCCAGACTCCTGGAGCTGCTCTTTGTTACCTTTCACTTAAGGGCTCTGGTTTTCCTCTTCACTAACACCCTACCTGGGATCCCCTTCTCCCTCTCAGGGATCCTAGTTATAGTCCCTTCTCTCACCTTTACTAGTTCCTCTTCTCATTATCCTTGGGCTACTCCTATTTGGACCTTGCTTTTTTTAACCTTCTTGTCAAGTTTATCTCTTCCAAAATTGAGTCTATTTAAAGCTACAGGTGGCTCTTGTACAAGGCTTGCAGCCCATCCGCGAGAGTGACTGTCACCACCGTCAGCCCCTTGGATCGGAACTTTAACTTCCAGCTCAATGCCCCTAACTTAGTTCAGTCCATAGACGAGGCTGCCTGGATTTTCAGGGCCCACTTGTTCCACCATCCCTGACCATCAGTCTCATAGGTAGGGACAGCTCTATGCCCTTATCTAGCCTGCAGCAACTACAGAAGACTGATCTTCATCCATTTCCCAAATATTTTTCATTGATGATCAGAGATTGGGGAATAATGAGGCAGAAAAGGGTTAATAAAAGTGAACCTGAAGGGGGACTGCCCAGGCCTGCATCCCCTCCCCAGGAACCGTCCCACCCATCCCCAAGAAATAAATCTAAAATATCTCCTAAAAAGAGGAGATAAGACCCAACTGGTATTAACTGGTTCTTCACACATGTGCCAACTACCAAAATCTGTCTGTTGGTTCAACTCTAGCCTAATTAGAATGGAATGAACATTAAAGCTTGCCCCCCCCCACACACACATCCAAGGGGTTTTTCTATATGCATTCTGGCAAGAGCATGCACAGAAAGAAACTAGTTATATAACCAACATATATCAAATGACCTCAATCTGTACGTCACATCTCCCGCTGTAAGGAAATTTACCTACCCTTTCCTATATAAGAAAAAGCTAACCTAGAGTTAGGTGCAGTTATCTGCCCTGGCAACTTCTATGCCAGTATCTTTCTTATTGAATAAACTTACTTCCTTGTTCTCATTTCAGGCTGAGTCTGTGAACTCATCTCACCTTTTGCAAATGACCAGGGGTTAATTCCAATGACACAACAGGTATACTCTGCTCAGATTCACTACAAAAATATCCTCTCTATAAAAAGGGCACCACCCTTGTACTGGGGGTTCTCCTTTGAATCAGTCAGGGTTTTTAGTTGCAAGCAAGTAACTAACTTTGGTTAATGAATCAAAAGAAGCAGTTCCTGAAAAGGATACTGGGCGGCCCCTCAGAATGGCTACGAGGACCAGCAACTAGGACTAGGAGGACCAGGTTTGAGACTAAGATTCCAGGATAAAGGACTAAAACCACTTTGAAAAACTGACAAGATGAAAAATTACCAGCACTGCTGCTGTCCTACCACTGTCATTCACATACTCCAAATATTCCCATACTTCCCTGCCAGAGCAGGGTCTTTTATACTTTGATATCACAGCATCAAACATATAGTAAATATTCAATACCTGTTTATTCATTCAACAAATATGTATTGAACACTTATTATGTTTCTTGAATTGAATGAAAAACCCTCCAGTGTCCTTAAGTATATGAAGAGATTCCTTTTTATCAACATATACTGCATGTTTAAGCACAAAGTTCTGCACTAACACAAATGGTGTAGGATTTTTATGTTCCTCATAAAGAAGTGAACTGAATCTGACAACAAGTAACCCAGCCTGAAATCAATGTACATCTGAACTGCATGCATTAGCGATAGCTTAAAATTAATTGCCTAAGGGAGTAGGAGAAAACCTACAATGTGGATTACTATAAGGCCTACTTTCATGAAATAATCATTGTAAGGACTCTACACCTGGTATGCATGAGTAGGT
>NW_017732815.1:191665-194364 GCF_001890085.2 Hipposideros armiger | reverse complement strand
GGGTCACTTGCTGATCAAATCTTCCCACTAGGCAGATTGACGAGAGTTGACAATTATATGAAAACTAATTGTACAACACAGGACTTTATATATAAACATATATATATATATATATACATACATATATATATATATATATATATATATATATATATATATATATATATATATAAATAAAGATTTTTTCTATTGGGAAATTGGGGAAGGGGAACAGCCAAAGTTGTCCTTCAGTCTTAGTTGTGGAGGGCTTAGCTAGCTCAGCTCCAAGTCCAGTCGCTATCTAGCCTCCCATCAGCAGTTTGCAGTCACTCAGCTCAAGGCTCCATGTTCAATCTTACTTGCGGGTGGGCATAGCCCACCATCCCATGCGGGAGTCGAACCAGCAACTTTGTTGTTAAGAGCACGTGCTCTAACCACTGAGCCATCCGGTCGCCCGTGGGCAGCTCAGCAGCAGCTCAGCTTGGGCCCAGCTCACTGGCCCATGTGGGAATTGAATCAGTGACCCTGTTGTTCAGAGCCCGTGCTCTTAACCAACTGAGCCACTGAGCCAGCCCTACAATCATATTTTTGATTGTAGAGCTTTTAATAAATTTTTCCATTTAGTTCAAAATATGGGAAGCTATTTTGGTAACTGTATATAGAGATACACAGTTTTCCTACTGCCTCAGGCTCCAGTCTGGCTTTGCACGGTGGTGCCTGCACCAATCAGGTGAAGCCAAGGAGCAACAGTCTTTGGCCAGAAAGGAACTTTCCAGGCAGCAGTTTCCATTCAACCCTCTTTACTCACTTGGCCTCCTTGGTTTTGCCTCAGCTATCTTTTAAATGTTGGCAAGCCCCAGAATTCAGAGCTGAGCCCTCTTCCCTTTCCTAGGTAATCTCATCCATAGGTTGAAATTATGGATCTAAATGTCATCTATGTGCCAGTAACCCTTAGATATATGTGTCCAATCATGTGACCCTTCCTCTGAGCTCCAGATTTAAATATACAACTGCCTACTTGATATTCTACTAAGACGAAGAATGGGATCATAAATTTGACCTACTCAAAACAGAAAGAACTTTTCATTTTTTCTTTCCAAACTTGTTTCTCCTCCAGTCTTCTCCATCTCTGTAAGTGATACCACCGTTCCCAGTTCTTGGGATCAAACATCTAAAAGTCCTCTTTGATTTATCTTATCTATCCATCTCACACCATTAACTCATTAAGAAGTACTATTAATTCTAATTTCTTTTTCTTTTTTGTACAAATCTCAAATCTACTCACTTTCCCATCTCTATTGCTACTATCATAGTCCAAGATATCACCCTCTCTCTTCCTGGCTGTTGCAAAGGCTTTTCAACTGGTCTTTCTGTTTTAACTCTGCACTCCACCTCCCTCTCCATTCCATTTTTCATTTCACAGCCAAAGTGATCTATCTAAAATATAAATCAGTTTATGTTGCCACCCTGCTTAAAAACCTTACAATGTCTTTCTGTTACAATTAGATTAAAATCCATATCCTTCTTAAGACCTACAAAATAGGTAATACGCATCACCATATTCCAACCACACTGGCTTCTGTATTCTCAGAAACTCTCCTGGCACAATCCCTCCTAGAAGTCTTTTCTCTTATATTCTTTTGTCCTGAAATGCTCTTTCCTTAGATCTTCACATGGCTGGTTTCTTGTCATCACTCAGATCTTAGCTCACCTATCACTTCTGCAGAGAGGCTTCTCTTACCAGCCCGTCTAGAATAGGTCCTTCGGCCACTCTTTCTCATATCACCTCCTATCTTGTGAAATTACCCCATGTTTCCCTGTTTATTATTTTCTTTCCTCATGTGGAGTTCACTGATATATTCTTAGCATGCAGCTTAATGCTAAGATATGCTCAACAAATATTTGTGGAACGAATGCCTGGGCCCATAAATGAGTAAATGAGACCAACCATATCTCAAGCAGAACTTAATAGGAGTATTAGCTATTATAAACTAATGAACCATCCAAATTAATTTTTTCTCTCCAGAAATACATGTTTTTTGTCTTATTTTCTGTGAATGTCTTTCAGTTTACTTGTATGTGCCCTCATGTCTACATTCCTGCTTTTATCCTTCTGTCACTTATCATTGCTTTCAATTTTTTTAAATTAAGGTATAATTGACAGATAACATTATATTAGTTTCAGGTGTACAAAATAATGATTCAATATTTGTATAATTAAGAAATGAGGACTTCCGGTAAGATGGTGGAATAGACAGACGCTGTGCCGACTACCTCACAGGATCACAACAAAATTACAAATAATTTATAAGATATTCAACCTCGGAAGTTCCCAGACCCTAGATGAGCAGAACCTCTAAACGAAGGAATTAAAGAGGAGGCCACATCAAGTCCGGTAGGAGGGGCGGAGACGAGAGAGGGCGAACCCCGTGAGGGCCACCTCAGCGGTGGGGAGGCTTCTCCAGTTGGGGGCGAGACCCTCCGGCACCACACTGCGCTCACCACCCCAGAGTTACGTTATAGGGAAGAGGAATTCTATGATAGCTGGAAGGAGAAAATAGTGAGGACTCTCTTTGCTCGGCTCGGTGAGGCTGGGGGCAGCTGGAGAAACAGTGGAGCTGGCAAACCGACTCGCTCGCTGGTGAGCACTCACTGAGTACCTGGTGGAGGGAGTAGCTTTGTGAGCGGGGCCCAGGAGCCTGCGGGAAGGACTGAGCTGA
>NW_017732815.1:182534-187190 GCF_001890085.2 Hipposideros armiger | reverse complement strand
CTCCTAATCAAAGCAGTGATCTGTTACTATGGAGAGATCTTGAGGGACATGAAGGAACATTCCAGCCTTATATAGTTCCAGGCCTACCAGTAAATTTATGGGGAAGAGATGTTATGAGTAAAATGGGGGTTTATATCTACAGTCCCAGTCCACAAGTTACTCAGCAAATGCTTGATCAAGGCATGCTGCCTAAACAGGGACTTGGGGTATCAGGACAGGGTAAGATTGAACTTATTCAGTCTAAAAGACTCCCTCCACGTGCAGGATTGGGGTATTTTAAGAGGGGGCCACGAATCTTCCTGTACTCCACGCAGATCCAATCACTTGGAAAAGTGAAGCTCCTGTGTGGGTGGACCAGTGGCCCCTCTCAGCTGAAAAAATTCAAGCTGCAGAGTTGTTAGTACAGGAACAACTTGAAAAAGGACATATTGCTCCTTCTAATTCTCCTTGGAATTCTCCAATATTTGTTATTAAGAAAAAATCGGGCAAATGGAGGTTATTACAAGATCTGAGAAAAGTAAATGAGACTATGGAATTAATGGGGGCCCTACAGCCAGGTCTCCCTACTCCTTCTGCTATACCAGCTAATACCTTTAAAATTATTTTAGATTTGAAAGATTGCTTTTACACCATTCCTCTGGCTCCTGAGGATTGCAAAAGATTTGCTTTTAGTGCTCCATCAACTAATTTTAAAGAGCCCATGAAAAGGTATTAATGGTTAGTTTTGCCTCAAGGCATGGCTAACAGCCCCACCTTATGTCAAAGGTATGTCTCTCAGGCTATTAAAGATATTAGAAGATTATACTCTGAAGTTTATGTAATATACTATATGGATGATATCCTTTTAGCTTGCCTGAGTGAAGGAGTTCTGCTAAGAGCTTTTGCCCAGTTACAAAAGTCTTTGGAGGCTCATGGACTTGTGATTACCCCAGAGAAAATACAAAAAGAGCCTCCTTATTCATATCTAGGATATACTTTGTTGCCTTGAGCCATAATGCCTCAGAAAATAGAGCTCAGAAAAGATAAGCTCCTGACTTTAAATGATTTTCAAAAGTTGTTGGGAGATATTAATTGGCTCAGACCTCATTTGCAGATAACTACCGGAGAATTAAAGCCTCTCTCTGATATCTTAAAAGGTGATGCCGATCCTACCTCACCTAGACAGCTGACTGAGGAGGGTCGACAGGCTCTACAGCTAGTGGAAACAGCTATTAAAAATCAACAAGTGACCTATCTAAACTATACAGAGCCTTGGGAAGCGTATATCTTAGCCACTGCTCATACTCCTACAGCTGTCTTATGGCAGCATGGTCCTTTGCTGTGGCTACATCTGCCTGTATCACCTGCTCGTGTACTCACTCCATACTATGAGGCTGTTGCAGCCTTGGTACAAATTTCCAGAGTTGAATCTAACAAATATTTCGGAGCAGAACCTCAGAGCATTGGCGTTCCTTTCACTAAAATGCAAACTAAATGGTTGTTCCAAAATTCAGATGCTTGGGTTATTGCGTTTGCTAATTTTGCAGGAAAAATTGATAATCACTACCCAGGCAATAGATTATTGCAATTTGCCTTGCGGCATGAATTCACTTTTCCGCGAGTAGTCAAGGACCAACCCATTTCCTCTGCACTTACAGTATTCACTGATGGTTCCTCTAATGGGCGGGCCAGTTATATTATTGCAGGTATAACGTATACTCTGCAAGGCCCTCCAGCATCAGCACAGGTAATAGAACTTAGAGCTGTTGCTATGATTTTTGAAGTTATGCAATCTCAAAAATTTAATTTGTACACTGACAGCTGTTATATTGCCAAAGCCCTCCAATGTCTGGAAACAGTAGCAAATGTAGAGACAACTAATGGGCAAGTTCAACAGCTTTTTCAAAATATTCAAAAGGCTATATACCAAAGAACATAACCATGTTATATTGGTCATATTCGGGCTCATTCTAATTTGCCAGGCCCTCTAGCGGCAGGTAACGCTGCTGCAGATGAAGCTACTAAATTGATTTGTTTGTCAGCCCTGGAACAGGCGCAACAATCGCATGCTATGCATCATCAAAACAGTACCAGTCTGCGTAAGCAGTTTCATATCACCAGAGAAGCTGCAAGACAGATTGTGAAGCAATGCTCTCAATGCCCTCAACACCAATCTGTTCCTTACTATGGAGTTAGCCCCAGAGGTTTAAAACCTAATCAATTGTGGCAAATGGATGTTACTCATATCCCCGAATTTGGAAAAGTTAAATATGTGCATGTTACTATAGATACCTTCTCAGGATTTCTAATGGCCACCACTCAAACAGGAGAGGCCACAAAACATGTTATTGCACACTGCTTAAAATGTTTTTCTACTATGGGAATTCCTCAAATTTTAAAAACAGATAATGGGTCTGGCTATACTAGTCAGGCATTTCAAAAATTTTGTACAAACTTTCTTATTACTCATAAGACTGGATTTCCTTACAACCCTCAGGGACAAGGTATTGTTGAAAGAGCTCATGGCTCCCTGAAGGTTCAATTGGAAAAAATTAAAAAGGGGGAGTTATACCCCGTGTCACCTCAAAATTACTTACATCATACTTTTTGTTTTGAATTTTTTGACATTTGATGCTTATGGACGCTCCGCAGTGGAGCGATTCTGGCACCCCACCACGCAGAGCACATATGCTCAGGTGCGATGGAAGGACCCACTCACGGGTACATGGAATGGCCCCGACCCAGTGTTAATTTGGGGACGAGGGCATGTTTGTGTTTTCCCACAGGATGCAGACAGTGCCAGGTGGCTCCCGGAGAGGTTGGTCCGCTTCGCAGGAAACTCTCAGACACATGATGATGCTCCTATTGTTGATACTGATGGAGTGTCCCCTGATGGCTCCAGGGGAGACGTATTGGGCCTACGTACCAGACCCGCCGATCCTCCATCCAACTGTGTGGGAGAGCCCCGAGATTCCAGAGTATGTTAATGACACCCATGCTTTAGGTTTGCTGTCTAGTGGTTATATGAAATGACAAAGCAGAAAAGGACACTAACCTATGTATAAACATTGGAATCCTAACTAGTGCCAATCTAAGGCCTTGATAAAATGGAAGGAGTTGTTAACCGGTACCTGNGTAGAACAAGCTAAAAGTAAACTTCCCTCTGCGCCGCCGCTTTTGGTGGCGCAGCCTGAGAGTCCTTTAGAGGAGGATGGCTCCCCTTTGGATTCAGGGGGTATGGATGAGTTTGAGGAGAAAGCGACCCGGTATCACAAGGATAATTTTATGAAAGTTGTAGAGGTCGTGCAAAAACTGAAACTATCACAGGAGGAATCTCACAAACCCGTGGAACAGGAACATTTTGCTGAAGAGATGCAGCGTCTTCAGGGCGCAATTACCTCTCTCGCAGTACAAGTACAACAGGTCCAGGCAAGGCAAGCTACGCAACAGCTACCGGAAGGTCTGAATGAATGGGTCTCTAAATTAAATACTAGTCGGACTCCGAGTATTATTGCCGGTCTGGATCCTCCTCCTGTTGTGGCACCAGTGGTTATCCAAAAGGTGCAAACTTCCGAGTATCTTCCTTTGTCTCCTCTTAATTCGGTTATAAAAACAGCTGTAGATCGTGGAGAAGATACTCAAGGATTTAATTTTGCTTACTCAGTTATAGAGCGAGCTGATGCTCAAGGAAATCTAGTGCGAGACCATACGCCATTCCCCTCTAAGCAATTAAAAGAGTTAAAAACTGCTTGTGCTCAGTATGGTCCTAATTCGCCTTTTACGCAAGCATTCTTGGAGTCTTTATCGACTCAGGCTCTACCTCCGGCTGATTGGAAACAACTCGCTAAAGCATGCTTGTCAGGGGGAGATTATTAACTGTGGAAGTCAGAATACGCTGATCACTGTCAACAAACGGCGGAAATAAATTTTGCTCAACGCATCCCTGTTACTTATGATATGCTGGCTGGAGAGGGGGCCTATAGAGATTTGGGCCAGCAATTAAATTTTGACCCGGCTGTCTATATTCAGGCTAATGCTGCAGCCAAACGGGCTTGGTTTAAACTCCCATCCACAGGAAAAAAGACAGAAGATTTGTCAAAGATTAGACAGGGGCCAGACGAGCCTTATCAAGATTTTGTGGCTAGACTGTTACAAACCTCAGGGAGATTGACTGGAGACAATGAGGCAGGATTACTTCTGGTTAAACAATTAGCATATGAAAATGCCAATTTGGCTTGTCAAGCGGCTTTGAGACCTTATAGAAAAAAGGGCAATTTGAATGATTATATCCGCATTTGTGCAGATATTGGTCCATCCTATACCCAAGGCATAGCTATTGCAGCTGCTATGCAGGGGAAAACAGTAAAGGAAGTGGTCTTTCAACAACAGAGATGTACTAAAAAGTGGGTCTCTGGCCCCCCAGGAAGCTGCTTTATATGTGGACAAATGGGCCATCAAGCCAGACAATGTCCTAATAAACAAAATCAGGAAGGACCACCTAAAACTGAAAAATTGCCAGGATTATGCCCTCGTTGTAAAAGAGGCAAACATTGGGCCACCTGCTGTAAGTCAAAAAGGGATGTTATGGGAAACCCTATACCTCAGGGAAACGGGATGAGGGGCCAGCCCCAGGAACCGAAACAATGTTATGGGGCGCTCCAGAGTTTCGTCCCGCAA
>NW_017732815.1:176878-177917 GCF_001890085.2 Hipposideros armiger | reverse complement strand
TCCCCTTCCCCAATTCCCCAATAAAAATCTTAAAAAAAAAAAAAAAAGATAGAAATAAAGCATAAAAAAAAATTTTTAGTCAGCGTGGTCTCATCTCATTGCTGTGAACGTTCTAAATTGGCAGCAAAGCTGAAGATACAACTTTTAATTGTTGTCTTCATCTCCTAACTGCGTTTTGGCACATCACCATGTATGTTTTTTAAAAACAGCCTTATTGGTATGTATAAAATTTACCCATTTTAAGTGTACAATTTAAATGATTTTTAGCAAGTTTACCAAGGGGTGCAAACTTCACCATAAATCAGGTTTAGAACATTTTGATCCCCAATAAGATCCTTCATACTCATTTAGTTAATCCAGACACTGGTAATCACTAATCTATTTTCTATCTCCATAAATTCGCCTTTTCTGGACCTATTATATAACTGAAATCATACAGTATGTGTTCACAAACAGGCAACATGTGCTTTTTTCACTTTGCATTATGTTTTTGAGGCTTATCCACGATATAGGATGTGTAAGTACACTATTTTTACTGCTAATTATGTGGATATGTCATATTTTGTCTATTTATTAATTAATTGATGGACATTCAGGTTGTTTCCAATTCTTGCCTATTATAAATAATGCTGCTATGAACATTCACATATAGGTTTTTGAGTGGATTTATGTTTTCATTTCTCTTGGGTAGATAGATACCTAGGAGTAATCTGCTGGCTTATGTGTTAGTTTTATGTATAATTTAACATTTTTTTTTCAAACTTTTTTTGAAAATGGCTACAGCATTTTATGTTCCCACCAAAAGATGAGTGTCCCCATTTGTCTACATCCTCACAAACATTTGTTATTGTCTTATTTATTATAGACATTCTAGTGGGTGTGAAATGGTGTCTCATTCGGTTTTAATTTGCATTTCTTTAATCACTAATGCTATTATCATCTACATGTGCTCAATACCCATTCCTGTATATTCTTTGGTAAAATGTCTGTTCATATCTTTAGCTCATTTTTTAATTTATTTGTATTACTACTGAATTTT
>NW_017732815.1:170141-174312 GCF_001890085.2 Hipposideros armiger | reverse complement strand
ATGTGTCCAGGAAGGATGATGAAAAAGGTGAACAAAGTGCCATGGAAAAAATATATACTGAGGAGCTACTCCCAGAAAACAGAAACATTGACTAATCAATGGGTATTTGTCGCCCCGAGGGCAAGAGGCCCTTGTGAAGTCTGTAGAATATCAGAATATAATGACATAGCTAATGACTGCTATGTCTCCCATAATTCCCCTTTCAGGAATGGGAGTGCGTACTCAGTGCAGTTTATTGCAATTACACATCCCTGTTCTATCTTTGTATATTGGGTGTTTGGAGAATAGATAATTTACCTTGTGTAGTTCAAAGACCTTAGAGTAAGAGGAGTCACATCATGCATTATAGAGAAACTATCATGATATCTTGAACTTTGAACCCAATACTGTGATTGGATGGTCTACTGAGTTGTCTACCTTGAGTATGGAATGAATATAATTTGCATGTAGAAGGTTAAGGAAGTGAATATTTGTGACCAACAGGGTGGAGCATGGAAAATTATATTGTATTATTATTCAAAATACTTAGTGCTTCTTCCTGAGTAGAGATTATACATCCCTGCCCACTGACGTCAGGCTCTGCCATATGGTTTCCTTTGGTCAAAAAAATTTGAGAAGCCAGATACACCACTTCCAAGTAGAAGCTTTAAGAACTATTGCCTGATTCTACTATGTTCTTCATTTCCCTTTACCATGAGGCTGGCGGTGCTCCAGGTAGGGCTGCTCCACCAGCACTGGGTTCCAGAATGAAGATGACATCAAACTGAGCAACAGCTGACCAAGCTAAGAAATGCTACAAGACTAGGAAATAAAGCTTTGCTGTTTTAAGCTTCTGAGGTTTTGGGATTGTTTTGTTACGGCAGCATAAACAGCCGCAGCTGACAAAAACAATGACAATTTTACAAGTATTTCTGACCTTCGATGCTTTAAATATATCTAAGGAGGCCATAACATACAAAGGAGCACATTGTTCCCTTAATTAGATTTCATTCCAAAGTCTACAAAATTAGGAAAAGGCTTCTTTTAAGGTAAGGCCTGGCACAACTCTTATTTGCCAATCTAAATCTACATAAATTAGTATCATCTTTCCTACTTAAATATATGTAAGGTTTTAACATCTGAATAAATGCTGCAATTATTCCAATATTCAACTAGAGAACTTGCAGTTCCTAAAACACACATTTAAAACTTACATTATAATATATAAGCCCTGTATACTATACTTATTCATATTTGCGTATTATCAAATTAAAATAATTTGTTAGAGGTAAAAAGCCAAAATGCATCCTTGGGGTTTCTTACATAGAAATGGTTTTTAATATTATACATTGAATATATTTTTTTACACACCAAAAAAATTTTCTAAGTTAAAACCATTCAGTTCTCAGCATCTTGCAACTAAGTTCAACTATTTGAAGCAAAATAAGAAGACAGGTTACTGATAACAATCTACATTTTGGTTGAATATGGCAACAAAGGGAAGTGATTTGTTAGAGCAGTAATAGCATATTTATCGGTATATTCCAACCTGAAGTAAAAATTAAAATGTGCAAATTTTGTGGTTTGCATTTTTTTTTTTTAGCTGAACCATCCTGCCACCTGTTGGCAGCTCAGCAGCAGCTCAGCTCAGGCCAGGAATTGAACCGGTGACCCTGTTGCTCAGAGCTTGCACTCTTGAGTGAGCTCTCAACCAACTGAGCCACTCAGCCGGCCCCAAATTTTCCGTTTTATTAGATTAACACTATTTATGACAATACCTAGATATTCTTACAGATTCAAAAGTTTACCTAAGATTATATGTTATAGTTTTAAATAAAATCAAATTTCCCAAACTGGTTCTACAGTTAGAAACAGTATTGCTTACTGGCAAACTAAAGAATAATCTACTAAACAATAAACAGAAAACAAAGCTGCAGAAGTCCCCTTGCAGATTTACATTTTAATGTTTATGTTTTAGCCTAAAGAAATTAGAAGGAATATTATTATGAAAAATACAAGGAATGGAAAAAGACTGAAAAAGGCAACCAAAGAGATAAACAAATAGGGCAAAGAAGTAGGGAGAGAAAACTAAAATGCTAAAACAATTCAATAAGTATGAAGTAACTTAATTCTAATCCCATATCGGGAGAGTAGCAGATTGTGTAAGCAATATTACAGAGATTAAATTTTTGTTCTATGAACTCTATTTTCANGAATTTTAAGGGTTCTTAGTAAATTCTGGATGAAAAACTTTTATCAGATAGGTGTTTTTTTCCCAGACTATTGCTTATCTTTTCATTTTCTTAATGGTAACTTTTGAAGTGCAAAAGTTTTGAATTTTGACGAAGTCAGTTTATCAATTTTTTTCTTTTACGGGCTCTGCTTTGGGTATAGGTAAGAAATAGCTAAGAAATCTTTGCCTAGCCCAAGGTCTCAAAGATTTTCTATTATTATTCTAAAAGTTTTACTGTTTTAGCTTACATTTAAGACTGTGATTTTTATGTATGGCATGAAGTGAGGAAGTTCATCTTTTTGCATGTGGGTATCTAATTGTCCCAGTACCATTTGTTGAAAAGATTATACTTTCCCCAGTGAATTTCCTTAGCATATTTGTCAAAAATCAATTGACTACAAGAAAGATTTATTTCAGGACTTTCAATTGTGTTCCTTTCATCCATATTTCTATCCTTACGTCAGTACCATGCTGTCTTGATAACTGTATATTTACAGTAAGTTTTGAAATTGAGAAGTGAAAGTCCTCCAACTTGTCTTTCTTTTTCAAAATTGCTTTGACTATTTTAGGTATTATACATCTCTACATAAATTTTCGGATCTGCTTGTCAATTTATGCAAAAAAGCCACCCAGAATTTTGATAGGGATTGCATTGAATCTATAACTCAATTAGCAGAGATTTTCCACCTTAACAATATTGAATCTTCCAGTCTACAAACATGGAATGCTTAGATCTTCTTTAATTACTCTCAACAAAGTTTTTAATTTTCAGTGTAAAAGTCTTGTACTTCTTGTTAAACTTATTCCAAAAGTATTTTATCCTTTTTGATGCTATTTTGAATAGAAAAAAATATTTTCAATTTTCTGAATCATCATTGCATACAATTGATATTTTTTTCAGCTTGCACCCATAGCTCTGCATTTTTTTATTTTATAGGTATGTAATTCATATACCATAAAAATCTTTAAAAAATGTATAACCCAGTATACTCACAGAGTTATGCATCCATCAGCACTAATTCTAGAATATTTTCATTACCCCCAAAAGAAACAGTGGGCCCATCAGCAGTCATCCTCATTTCCCCTTATCCCCAGCCTCTGGCAAACACTAATCTAATTTTTGTCTCTATAGATTTGCCTATTCTAGAAATCATACAAGATGTGGCTTTTTGTGTTTGCTTTCTTCACATAGCATAATCCAGTTTCATCCATGTTGTACCATGTATCAACACTTCATTTTTATGGCTGAATAATATTCCATTATATTGATATATCATGTATATTCATTAAAAATTGTTGGACATTTGCTTTGTTTCCACTTTTTGGTTATATGAATGATGTTGCTATGAACATTCATGTAAAAGCTTTTGTGCAGACATATGCTTTCATTTCTCTTGGGAATATGCCTAGGAGTGGAAAAGCTGGGTCATATGGTAACTCTACATTGAATCTCTAGAGGAAATGCCAAACTATTTTTCTAATTTGCTGCACTATTTTAC
Organism: Hipposideros armiger; assembly: GCF_001890085.2. Lineage (NCBI taxonomy): Eukaryota > Metazoa > Chordata > Mammalia > Chiroptera > Hipposideridae > Hipposideros > Hipposideros armiger. Next base: position 170,601 of record NW_017732815.1, on the reverse strand, counting down.
ATTCTCACCAGCCATGTATGAGGGTTCCAATCTTTCCATACCATCATCAACATTTGTCTTTCTTATTATAGCCATTTTAGTGGATATGAAGTGGTATATCACTATAGGTTTGATTTTTCTTCAATGGCTAATGATGTTGAACATATTTTCATGTGTGTATTGGTTTTTTGTATGTCTTATTTGGAGAAATGCCTATTCAGATCCTTTGCTCACTTTCAAGTTGGGTTATCTTTTCATTGTTGATTTATAATAGTATTTTATATGTTCTTGATGCAAGTTCTTTATCAGCTAAGTGTTTTACAAATATTTTCTCCCATTATTTTGATTGTCTTTTCATTTTCTTGATTATGTCTTTTGAAGCGCAATTTTTTTTTCCATCATGGTCTAATTACCTATTTATTTTTTCTTTTGTGGCTGTGCTTTTGGAGATATAACTAATTAGCTATTGTTTAATCCACGG
>NW_017732815.1:129489-167186 GCF_001890085.2 Hipposideros armiger | reverse complement strand
GAAGTAACTTAATTCTAATCCCATATCGGGAGAGTAGCAGATTGTGTAAGCAATATTACAGAGATTAAATTTTTGTTCTATGAACTCTATTTTCAATAGAATCATTTTATTATCCAAATACAGCTATAATTAATTCTAATTTAGCTAAGTGTATTATTCACGATTATCTATTTGAAAGATTATCTTTAGCAACCTTTCAGGCCAACAGAGAAAGAATATGACGAGGAAGACACCAAAGATCACAGAGGACCTTACCAATGTTTGTGCATTTCCAACCATGGGCCCAGGAAATACAGCATACCACCACTCAAACTCCTTGGAATCTTAATTTAAAAATATTTTTCAGAAATCCTGCTTTTTAATTTTAGATATATAAAATAAAGCCAATGGGAGAAAAGGCCCAAAATGGCAGATTAAGTAAAAGCTATGCCCACTGCATCCCAGCATCACACCAAAATTACAAATTATACAATCAACCTCAAGAATCATCTCATGACTAGCTGAACAGAACGCTCTGACACGTCAAAAGCAATCAAGGCTCAGCTATAACAGAATAGACACAACACACTCAAAGGACACACCTGGAACACACGCACAGGAGATCAGGGAGAATGAGCCATTGGACCACACAGGACACATATATTATAATTGCACCCAGCAAAGACTGAGACACAAAGATCTACCTAATACATAGAAGCAAACATAGAGCAGCAGCAAGAATGAGGAAACGAAGAAACATCCCAAATTAAAGAACAAAAGAAACCTCCAGAAATAGAACTAAATGGAGGCAACCAACCTACCGGAAACATAGTTTAAAACAGTGGTTACAAGAATGCTTAAGGAACTTAGTGAGAATTTTAACAAAGAGATAGCAAGCATAAAGAAGGACATAGAAACCATAAAAAAGAACCAGTCAGAAATAAAGAATACAATAACTGAAATGAAGAATACACTAGAAGGAATAAACAGCAAATTAGATGAAGCAGAGGATCAATTCAGAGACTTAGAAGACAAGGTAGCGAAAAAGACCCAATTGGAACAACAACCAAAAAGAAAAAAAAAAACAAAACAAAGAAAGAAAAAAAACAATGAAGATAGTTTAAGGGACCGTGGGGCAACATCAAGCATAACAACATTCACATCATAGTAGTACTAGAAGGAGTGGAGAGGGAGCAAGGGATTGAGAACCTACATGAAGAAATAATGACAAAAAACTTCCCTAACCTAGTGAAGGAGACTGACATACAAGCCCAGAAATCACAGAGAGTCCCAAACAAGACAAACCCAAATGGCCCACACCAAGACACATCACAATTAAAATGTCACAGATTAAAGCTAAAGAAAGAATCCTAAAAGCAGATCAATGCAATAGGGAGTTTAGGAATACACACACACAAATTTGTTCACTTCACTGTACATAAAATTTTACCTATTAAAGAGTAAAAAGTATTTAACTATAGTTAAAGATACGCATGCTGAGTTTGGGGTAGAATTATGTTGATGTATGCAACTTTAAAATGCATCAAAAATAAATTAGATTGATGGATGGATACACATGTGATTATTATTAAACATTAATCTATAGTTGTAGACAAACAGAACTTTTAATCCAACCATTTTCTAAGATAATGGAAATGTTCATATCTGCACTACCTAATATGGTAGCCACTAGTCACATGTGGCTAATGAGCACTTACAATGTGGCTAGTGTAACTAAGGAACCAAATTTTAAATTAAATTTCATTGTAATTTATTTAAATGTAGATAGCCACCTGTGGCCAGTGGCTACCATATTGGTAAGCACAGAGAAAGACTACATTTCCGTCATTGCAGAAAGTTCTGTTGGACAATGCTGGTCTAGAAGTACAGAATGTTGAAAATATTGATGATGAAAACAGACATCCTTCTTTTGTTCCTGACATGAGAATAGTATTTCACCATTAATATAATATGTTCTGTTGGTTTCTAATAAATGTTATTTATCTAGAGTAATGTCATAATGAATAAAAATATAACTTATCTATATTGCTTTATAGCTTCTAATGCAGTTTAGCATATTTGTATTTAATCTTTTCACAAATCCTCCACTATTTTGTAGCTGAGAAAACAGAAACTGAGAGTTCAGTTGTAATTCAGTTGCCAACTAGCAAGTGGTAGAGCTTTGATCTGAATTTTCTGTCTCCAAATTCCCTTTCGATTGACTTTATCAAGTAATAGCCACTGTAATAACTTCACCAATGATCTCATGATATAAATATCAAAGTGTACTTATCCATTAAGAAAAATGTTGTGAAACCTTGCAAATGATACATCCTTAATATCTTTCAACACTTATTTTGATATGAGAAATAAAAACCTGACAATTGACAAGGAAGAGAAGACATTCTAGGAATCATAAAATTGGACAGTCTACATATAGAAGATAAAGAAAAATTGAGAGGTTTATATTTTGTTTTGTTTTGTTTTAGTAACTTGTAAATCCACCCAGGTTCTGGTAACAATTTATTTTCTAATTGTGTATTTCAAGTAAGTCCCAAATCATTAACATCAGGAAAAATGCCCAATGTCTTTGGTATTTTGGCAAGAGATTTTTATAAATCAGCCATATAATTATTATGCTCACAGACTGTGAGCATAAGAAATGTAATAAGCAAAGCTTTCATGACACTTGTCACTTACTTTTGCATAGGAATTACACTATTCTGTTTGAGACTGTATTTTTAAAGGTTAAAACATGTTTTCTAAAATAAAAGTTTATTTTTTACTATTATACCTTCAGTGTCTCCCAGAATAATGACAAAGTACACAGTCAATAAATATTTGTTGAGAGTGAATAAATGGATGGATGGATGGATGGATGGATGGACGGACATAGAAAAGGTAACATTTGTAAACTGGACAGGCAATGTAAATGCTGTGAATTTACTATTGTTACCATCGTTTTTTAATGTGTAAAGTTACTCCCAGTTTTCTATGAACCACTTATATATTATTCCAGGGTAATCCACAAGTTAGAAGACATTATGGCATTTGTTTTTAATAAAAAGTGAGATGGGGGGTTTATTTTTGAAATCTGAGCTTAAAATTTAAAAATCCTGAGTCATGTTGAACAATGTACATCTGTGGCACTCTGTCATTTCTAAGGCCCTCATCAAGATGCCCCTGTTGTTACTTGAGACACACGGTATCCTTCCCAGTGGTGACAAGGTTTGGGAGAGTCTGGTCTGTTTCACACACACTTCTATGTCTCCCAGCACCCATCACAGTGCCTGTCACACAGGAGATATTAAATAAAGGTTTGTTGAATAAGTTCACTTTATTCATAACACTTAAAAAAACCTTTCAGTCTTTGTTCTTCTCAAACCTCAAGAGCATGGTTTCATATTTTTACATTTTGAAATCAGTTAAAATTGCTTTCAGTATAGTGCCTTGCACATATCAGGCTCTTGATTTTTAAAAAATTGATATAAAATCACTTGAAACACAAATGCATTTTTGTTTTAAAAAGATTCATTCAATACCACAATACATAGAGTAAAATATAATAGCCTCCTTCAATTGTACCCCATTTTCATTTCCCAACCTACTGGCTGCCACTACTATCAGTTTAGAGCTTCTCCTTTCTGTCTTTTTAAAGCTCCTTAACATAAACAGATGGATGCACACACGCGTTTTCATCTACATGGAGTCAGACAGGTATTGTTTTCCTGCGTGGTTCACCACCTCACTCACTCCTCTACCCTCACCCCCAACACACACACTGTCGAAACACATATAGCTGTGCCTCCTTCAACAGTTGCTTGGTGCTATACATCAAATGAATAAACCATAATGTATTGAACAACACTCCTGATAATGAGCACTTAAGTTTGTCTCCAATTTTCTTTTTTACTATAACAAACATTATGACAATGAACACCTTGCACAAACATGTTAGCACACATGCAGTATTTCCATGGAAAAATTTCTTTGAAGAGTATATTACTTTTTGGTGGATGCTACCATATGTCCTTCTAAGAAATCTTGATCAATGAACACTCCCACCCTGTCTAACCCTTGTCCTTATGTCCTCCCCAGCCTGACAGTGGAAACAAGAGAACTCAGGGCAAGGCTAAATGAGACTCAGATTTTCCCCAGACTCAATATTCAAAGATGTAAACACTTTAGGATTTAGGGCTCTGAGGGGTTCAGACCTACACTTTAGTGCCATTGAATCTAATCATTGCAGATTAAATGGGAGTTGTCAGTTAACCTAAGAACCTGATTGTTATTTGCAACATTTTTTTCTAGGGAATAAATGTATGGTTTTACCAACTTAAAAACAAACTTTTGAATCATAACAAACATTTATTCAACTCCAGCATATATCAGAGGGTGCACTAAGTACCTAGGAGATGAAATGATTTCTGCCCTCAATAAACTCATGATCAAGAAGATAGTAATAAATATTAATATTGTTAGGTATCTCATCTCACTAATTACTTCAGCTTCCTTAACATTTGTTTCAAATCACAACCTCTATTAAAGGTGTTTTTATCCAAACCAGGGTAAAAGTCAAAGCTCTCAGAATAGGCCACAGGCTTAAGACGATCCCGCCTCCTCTTCCTCCCTCCTCCCTGTCAGGCTCCCGCTGGCTCACTCCTCTTCTGCCACCCTGGGCTCTACGCAATTCTTAAAACAGGCCCGGCCATTCCTGCCTTAAGGCTTAGAGCCTCTGCCCTGGTGATTCCTCTTCCTCAACTGCTTCCTCCTCAGATGTTCCCATCCCTTACCACAAGTTTTTATTTAGATGTCTCCTCAACGCAGCCCACCCCGATAAGCCTATTTAAAATTGCAACTGCTTCCCACCCCATTTCCCCTGATCTATTTTCTATAGCACTTACCACTTTCTAATATACTATACTTGGAATATGACCTATTGTGTTTATTTTTTATCATCTTTCTCCCTCCTCACCATCCCCACTAAACTGTAGCTCCAAAAGGGCAGAGATGTTTAATATTTTGTTCATTACCTAGTAAATATTGGTTGAATGAAGACAACCATTTCCTGAGGTAGTACTTTGAATCCCCAAACTAAATTCATAGCACTACCTAGTGTTCTTGGAAGGATGTGCTGATTAGCTCAGATTTATTTGCATTAGCCGTGAGATAAGCAGTACTGGTTTCATCAATTCTGTTCCTCTGTTTTCCACTGCCCTCTGTGGTTTTGTAAAACTTAAAATGTTTTCAAGGATTAAACAGTATGGGACATATTGACTTCTCTAAGAGCAACCTCTTCTCCACTGATGTGCCTGCTGCTCCCCAGAATTCTTGTGGGGTTAGGAGTGTCATGAGGTCTTTATGTCTTTTAACCTTAGAGCTTCTCCCCCGCCCCACCCCACCCCCAAAAGAAACAGGGTAATAGCCTTTGCTGTTTTGGTACCTGTCTTCTGGAATAGCAAAATACATATTTATTGATTTAAAAATTTTTGTTTTGGCCATAAAAGGATTCTCTAAGATAATGAGCACAATCTTCTGATTTAGAAAATATTGGTTTCGTTAGATATGATAAAAAGTGACAAAATGAAGAAAATGAAAGCTGCCTTAAAAACATTAAAATATTTAATATTTAACAGTAAATAATGAAAAGAATAATTAGCTAATTTTTAATGAATGCTTATTTTGCCCAGCACTATTCTGAAAGCTCATTAATAACCTTCACCACTTTATAATGTAGGTTATCTATATTAAGCCTCATTTTTCACATGACAGAATGTAGACACAGAGAAGTTAAGTAACTTGACTAAAGTCACAGAACTAGGAAAGAATGGAGCCAGGATTCAAAGCCGGCTAGGATGGCTCCACAGTCCATGTCCCTGAGCTCAGGCCCACGCTTTCATCCCATTTCATCCAGAAATGAGAACGGCGCTGCTTTGTTTCAAAGTTCTTGGCCTGGCCAAAGAAATTAATTTACTAATGTCTTCTTTTTCCAAAAAAAGGAATCAAGACAACCATAAAAGAAATAGCAGCATATACAGTTATTCTAGGAATACAGTTTTATTTTTTATAGGCAAGAAAGCAGAAGCTACAGAACTTACCTTGCATTCTAAGGATGCCGTGGCAAAGAGCAAAAACAACACTAACATCAAGGTCGAAGGCAGAGGATGGTGTGCAGTGGCACAATGAAGAATCATTGTTTCTTGTTGCCCATCCATCTCTTTTTGCAACCTACTCCTCAGAACTTCTGATCCTACCTTCCAATTGCCCAAAGATTCCTCCCACTCTTAACACTGGTAGTAATGTTTTAAAGTGGATGGAAGTGACTCAGTTTCCCAAATTACCAATTAATATGCTCATTTCTTAAATTTGGTTCATCTCAGCTGGATGTTATGAAAACAAATGAATTATCTGTTAAAATGAGTCCATTAAGAAGTGATTGATTAGGTAATATTCAGAATTATTTGCATTGTATATTATTCTCTTAAAAGGAGCATGAAATCCCTAGAATTTCAGATTGATTGGGTCATTCAGGGGATATTTGTGAATAGGAGGCCTCTCAGGCTCTCCAGGTGATTCTGGAAATGGTGCCCCTCTCACCATTCTCAGCTGGAGGAACCTAGGCCTCCTTTCCTAAATGTTTATTTGATTCTTTACATTTTCTAAAATACAAGGTTATCTGGGAAAGGGAAATAGTTATTCTCCATTTTGGATAGTTTTTCAGCATGTGCTTTGAGGATTATCTGCTATGGAGTCACCTGGGGAGACTCCTATCCCACTTCTGACCTACGACATCAGAATCTTCCAGCTGGGCTCAGAGATCTGTATTCTAACAACCCTCCCCATATAACTTGTACATGTGCGTGAGTTTGCTAACTACTAACTTAGGGGGATAATTTTGAAAAGCAAAGCATCAGCGTCATTTGGGTTGTTGGATTCTTTTCTATTACAGACCACAGACCAGAACTTCAAGGAGTATCATGTAAAAAACTAATTATAAGAAGATCAAATATAATTTTAGGAGACTAATAATTAACAAATCTATTTACAGGATTGTATGTCCTTTTGTTATAAATTATATGTGTGAAACACTTCAATGAATTATATGTGTGAAATGTCTCAAAGAATTCTTTGGTGGATATCGTTTAATCCTGCCTTGCCTTCCATAAAATTAACCAGCTGGCCAAAGTTTTTACTATGCTGCCCACAGGTGAGTCTCTAACAACCCTTGAGGCATTCTCTCTGAACAAGCCTCATTTCCCGTATAATAGGAACTGAGTTTGGTCAACTGTACAGAACTTAGGCTGACTAAATTTAAATTGGTTATTAAAGGAAACTAATTTAGAGATGTTTTAAAATAGGAAATACAAACATCTTTTTGGATGCACAGAGGATACAGTAGCTTAAAGATAAAGGATCCAAATAGAAGGCCTTTTAAGATATTTTTCCTAGTTTTATAATTTGACTAAATCACCTCTCCATCCAATTGAATATCTTGTTTGTTTCATTGTTTAATCAGCTGAGCCTGATAAGAATTCCTTGCCCCTCTCTGATAATATAAAAGCCTCTTGAGAATCTTTTACAAAAATAGTTTAGATGAACATAACATACAAAAAAGCAAACTATTTAACTTGCTAATACCCCACCCAAATAATTCAGATACCTAACAGCATTTTTCACTGGAGTTATTTGGTTTGGCCAAATTAACTGGACAAATCCCTGCGGTTACACCATATACCCTTCTTACACTTTGTTTTCACTTGTCACTTACTCTTGTTTCTTTATCAATTACCACTACCTTTCTTCTTCACTTTTAACCTAAATCACAGTTCAACCAAGAAGGTCACTTACCTTGAACATCTTCCTTCTTTAGAGCCAGGTTGCATGCTGCCAAAGTTAAAAAAGGAATATCAAAGGACAGACTTGGGTTGCTGGGATCTAAGCAGCTGGGAACCAGTAGAACTATGTAACAACTGATTCCAAACCACCTTTCAAAAACTAAAGCTCTCTTCTAGAGGATGACTAGTTGATAAACAATCTATGGGGAGAGCTTTTATTTAAAGCTTATAACACTAAGGATAATTGTGTGAAACTATACTGCAAGTCTACCTAGTAAAGCTTTTAAAATGTGATTTTATCTTTGTTCAAGAGATCATGGGAAAATCTAGAATTTTAGTTAAAAATATGTAACTTTCATTCCCATTACTGCATTTGGATTTGTTCCACTGTATCTGAATTTATTCCAATGTATCAGAGGAAACAGGCAACTAATAATTTTTACTCAGCATTTCTTATATTTCTTGAATGAAAATGGGATGGCTTGGTGGGATTAATGTCTAGATTTTTAAAAGGCAATAGTGACTGTCATTTTCTTTGTATACTGGTGAAAGCTTCTAATAACTCTACAGAGAAATAAATGGGGTAATGAGATTGGGGAAGATGGACAAAGAGGCAGCAGTTTTGTTACCGTCCAAGAGAGCCCCCCCCACAAAGAATTTTACGTTTTCTTTCCTATAGAAATATTAAGTATAGAAATGTTAAGTCTCTTCCCTAGTTTCTTAGTTCCTTAGCTCTTGGTTTTGATTACTTTTCTAACCAGTTTGTAAATCCTACACTAAATATCGCTCCTAGCCTGAATCCTAAAATTCTATCCCCCTGCTTCTTGATTGCTTCGTAAATCAGTTTCTGAATCCTAAACAATAGAAGTCTCCGGCTTCAGATAACTACTTGAGGGCCTGTGACTTCCTAATATCCCCCAGGCCAGTAAACTGAATGCCAAACCCATTCTGGGCCCAGACAACTGAGGCCACCTGAGTAACAGGCTGAATGGCAACAGGCTTCATGAGAGCTAACAGGTTTATTAATTAAAATCTATTTTTCCTCATTCAGGGACTTTGGGGATACAGTGGATACCCCAACAAGATTGCTGGTCACAACCAAAGAAGCCAACGCGGTCTTCTAGGGGGAGCTTGAGACCCCTTCCTTCCATCTGAGATCAGCTAGGGTGAGAGTTCCTTGAACCCCCAATAGGCAGGGACAGCTCTATGCCCCTGCCCAGCAGGAAGCAGATACAGAAGAAGAGACCTCCTGTCCCTCAGCTTCCCATAGATTTAAATGGGGATCACGTCTCTCAAGGGGAAAACTAAGTAGGCAGTTAGAGGCAGACATTGGGTCTCTGCATTCCTGCACGCCCCACAGGATGTGACCACCAGGTGACCTCCCCTCTCAACCCAAAACTTCTTTTCATTGTAACTATCTACTCCTAAAACCAATGGGTACAACTAGATCAGACCAGTCACTCGCACCTGGCCAGTACAGCCTGTCAATCACAAGTGCCAATCAAGTGGTCCCACGCCCTTAGGGGAACAGCCCATTCTAGAGAAGGGATAAAAACCCCAAGTGCTTGGAAGTCCGCCCTGCTCTTTTGACCGCTTCTTCATTTTTGAGCCACGCATTTGTACGTGGCCTGCTCCAAACTTTTTGGAATGTAATTTCTTTTCTAATAATGGGCCTTAAGCCATTCTCTACTGCTTGGGCCTACATATACTCTTTGAAATGTATTATCTTTTCGAATAAACTACTTTTTCAGTACTTTACTCCGGCATCTCATTCAATTCCTTGCTCGAGTTGCCAAGGACCTGGATTTCGCGCTGAAAAGGGCCCACTTTCCGATAACAGTTCTAATCCACAACAGGTTCTGGAAATAGAGCTTCATTCACTTTTCTGTATTGTAAAATTAGAGGCTTTAGAAACTAACTAAAAAGTTTCTCCCAGAACTTTTTGACCTAACAGAAATGCTAATCAGTTACCATCATCATTTACCAGTGTATCCTGATTTTTAAAAGATGTTTTCATTTGTGATTTAAAAGAAATATTAAGTCCAAATTGTGGCATATCAGTTTTTCAAAACCAGGTAAGAACTGATAAATTGGCAACAAACTCACATGTTTTAAGCTGAATATACTGAAATCCACGTGTTCAGAAAAATAATTTCGAGCCTACTGCCCACGAATTTATCGGAAATCCCTGTTACTGACACAATTTCGGATCTCACAGACCTTTGAGTTAGCCAGCACCATTCTGCTGCAGGTCAGGAGGCGACTGAATGCTTCGGCAGGGTTAAGAAAGTTATAATTTGAAAAACTAAAGAAAGGCGCCAGCAGTAGAGCCTCTTCCATGGTCTCTGACGAAAAACGTTGATAGAGAAGTAAAACCTCCGCAACTCACCCAGTGCGGTCCTCACTCGAGGTTCCAGTTACCGGAGATCTACGAGGTTATGGGAGATGGTCCCCTGTGATTTACATCCACGCGCAAACGCGCGCACTGTATATGCTCGCTAGGTTTAGGCTGTACCGCCTCCTTCGCCTCAGAGGCCCGCGCTCGCCGCAGAACCCTTCCAGGCAAAGGACCTCCCGACCAGTCCCGCCACGCTGACGGGCGTCTCCGCGTGCCAATGGGTGCACCGGGAGGCGGGGCAGAGAGAGCGAGGGGGCGGGATTTCCCGCCTGGCCGCTAGGCGCCTGGAGAGGGCGGAGCGAAGAGGGAAGGCTGCAGAGCCTGTGAGAGAGGGTGGGTCGGGGTTAGCTGCTGCGGGCGGGTCGGCGTGGAGAGCTGTGGGAGGTCTCCGCGTCTCCTGCCGCCGCCCTTCCTCTGCCACGATGCCGGGGATCGACAAGCTGCCCATTGAGGAGACTCTGGAGGACAGCCCGCAGGTGAGGAGCGGGCGGCGGTGGGCGGCGAGGGTAGGAGTGGGGCGGGCCGATCACAGGCCTGGCGCCACCGTGGCCTCAGGTGCCCGCTCCGGCCCAGGTGGGCGCCGCCGCCCAGTGCTCCCTGTCTTCGCCTGCCGCGCCGGGAGCAGCGGAGGCCGGGTCGCCGGCCCGCGGCCCGCGTGGGCCTGCGCCGCTAGGCCGAGAGCCGCGCGCTGGGTGTGCGACGTCGGCGGGCGGCGATCGAGCAGCCGTCGCCTTCGCTCGTGTGCCCGGCGGTCACGTAAGCGCACGGGGCTCCCTTTTATTTGACAAGAGGTGTGTTTTTATCGCCTTGATGTGAGATGATGATAAATCTCGATTCTGTAATTTCCCCCCCCGAAAACCTCTTCGGAGAAAATGCGGGAGAAAGAACCCAGTAGACTTATTTAATGATTTCTGAGCAAGCTAAGGAAGGAAATGGATGGTTTTTCTTATGAAGATGCTGGGAACTGTTCATTTGCCCGCGTGGAGCGTCATCGGCGAAGCCGGTCTTGGATGCTGGAGCCTCCTCTCGGAGTGTGTCCCGTGTTGTCTTTGTGATTGTAGCCGCTGTCACTGTAGCTCGGCTCGGCGTGGGACGGCGCCTTCGTGGCTCCTCCACTGCCGCACCGCTCCTTGCAGATTTAGCCCTAATAAACTCATCAAAATAAAACCCTGTGATCTGTGTTTTGTGCGTTAGGGATGATGCTGATGTGATGGCTTTAGCTTACAACGATCTAGGAAAACATAACCATTTGTTATGTTTTTAGTACTGAAGAATGAAACCAGCTATATTAAAAACATGGTGGGTCTGTAACTTGCATAAAGAAACTTCATCCTTAAGTCTTACACAATAATCTAAGCGACTTAAGACCATGTTGCTGGTTGGCTACCACTTAGAATGAAGAAAATGTTCTGAAATGTTCATTTAGAACTACAGTCGCCTGTATTTCATGTGTCTTGATAGTTTCATATGGCACCAAAAGAACAGGAGGAAGGGGCTAGATCCCTCTTTCCTGGGTGGCATGTCTGCCATGGATTTTGTGCCAATTTCAACTGCCAAGTTGAAATGGGGCTCTGATTGTGGAATTGATTTGTTTTTTTCATGCTGAACGTTATCTTCACAAAGCAGTTGCCTGCTGGTAATGTATTCTTATCAGCTTATACTGACACAAAGAGAAACCCACATGTTGGCTTATTTGACTGCCAAAATTGCCAGTTCAAATTCTTAATGATTTTTTGGTATAAAGTTATAAGCTATATTTGTTTCAAACGTTTTGCAAAAGTTTGTGGGATGTATTTATTGGTCAGGTGCACGTTGTACTTTTACTTTTTTATTACCTAAGATTCAACAGGTTGCCTTTCTTCTCTTACCTGGATTTGTTTTTATAGCCCATAAAGACTACACACAGCTCAAAATGAGTTGTACAGTGCCCTAGCCATGACTTGTGAGGGGGACATAATGTCTTGACTCATTTAATTTCTTGAACTTTTCACATAACTATTGTAGTTTACAACCTGAGCATTGGTTTTTTTCTTTTTTTTTTTTTTTACAAGCATGTGCCATATTAGCATTACAGTGGTTTTTAATGAAATAGCCACATTGATATTTCAATTTCTAGAAGTAGTAATTTTTGAGAAGACAGTATTTATTTGGGAAAATTAGTTGGGGACAACTGGGATTTAGAAAGAGAAGACATTTGGAAGTAATTCTTAGGGAGAACCTGTGGCAGAATGGAAAGCCCTGGATCTGGGACTCAGGATATAAGGGTTTTAATCTTCGCTGCCACTTAGTCTCTTCTGCTTTAGGGCAAGTCACTCAACTTCTCTGAACCACAGCTGTTGTGGATAGTAAATGTTTTTATTTTTGTACCTGATTATAAAAATAATTTGCTTCAGGAAATTTGGAAGTACAGAAAGGAAAGCACAGTTACCTGCCATGTACTCAGCAGCAAACCCTGTTAGCAGTTTGCTTTCTTTTTTCCAGTTTTTTTCCTCTTACACATTTTAATGTAATTGAGATTACATTGTGCACCCAATTTTTATTTGGATTTAACTTCATGTTATAGCTTAATATCGTCACGTTATTACATTCTGAATAAAAATTTAAAGGCTTCACCTTACCTTAACTGACTTAACAGTTGTCCTATTGACTTTGAGAATTTTCCCCAAATTTTGGTTTTCTATATAGGGCTGAGAATCATGCTTTTGGGCACAAATATTCTCATTTGGACTGTTTAGGATAGAGTCCAAGAAGTCAATTAACAAAATATGGAAGCTTTTAAAGCTCCTTGATATACATGAATTTTTTATTAGACCATTTGATCCTAATCATTTTTTTTATCCTAATCAGTTTTACATAGCCTGTGTAAAAACATTAGAACCTGGGAGTCGTGAAAGACTATCCTGAATTACAGTTATCCTTTTTTAGTTTTGATTTATATTAACTAAGTATTAAAGTAGGGGGGAATTTGCAAGTTCAAATCCAGCTAATCAAATATAAACCTTCTAAAAATTATCTTGCCCAAACCACACCATTCTGCAAACGATCATTTGTTGAGGCAAAAAAATCTTAAGACTACTCTAGATACCTTGTGTCCTTGCTTATATATTGTTTTGAAAATCAGAACCAAAATGAAACTTCCTAATTAGTAGGAGCAGATATGATCTTTAAAAAAAAACTGATTTTATATGTAGATAAATATCAATGATTCATCCACGCTAGAACTGTGAAGACAAACTCCAATCCCAAATGGAGGCTTCTTTCTTTGGCATAATATGAAATACTCATAGATTATGACACGTACTCCCCCCCCCCACACACACACATTTTAACATCTGTCTGTTATTGAGATGCTCCTTACAGTTGATGGTGTTTTACTTGTAATTGTCTGCAAATGTATACACTTGGTTGTTTCTCCTAGTGGCATGACTGACCAAGTGTAACTTCTCAGTGTTTGGCCAACAAATCAATTTAACAACCACCTGAAGGAGTATCAGTCCTGTTTGTAGTCTGAAAATGTTCCTTTGACTCCTGGTGAGATGAAGCTAGTTGCTACCATCAAAACTTGCTGAATGGGTATCTAATGGCAGTGGTTCATAAGAAAATATTGGTGACAATAGTGGAGCACTTCGGAGAAATATTTGTCACCTCATGGCACAGAATAGTATTGGATGAGAAAACATGGATATTGATGACTCTTGTTTAAAAAAGTGACTAATAGGAGTTGAACTCTGAAGAAATTCTAGGATTATATTAAATTTATGCTTCTTGTGTTTTCCTTTTCATGTTTATTTGAATTTTACATATAAAATTCTGTCAAAGTCTGTTTCCATAAATTTAAAGTAAAATTTTTAAGGTATAAGAAAACCGTTAAATCATAGCTTAATTGCCAGCATTGTTTTGTTTGTTTTATTAGTATAAAAATGGTGAAGCTCACAGTGGTCATCACAGTGGTCACCAATGAGTGGTACCATATTGATTGTTTTCTTGTAAGCTGCTAACTTTAAACAGTCATTCTACAGTATTGAACTTGATATTATTAGTTTTAAATAGGAAACCTGTTTCAACCCTGTTTAGTCTAAGACGATCTTTTGAATTTAATTCCACTACAGGTTTTTGCATAAATGTAATCCTTAAGTTAGAATAATTTTGGGGGGAAAAAATAAAATAAAACTAAGTGGCAGATTTTTCTTAAGAATGGAAGTAGCCAAACAAGATTTCTTAAAATAACACTTTGGGGAATGGGAGTGGGACACTAGAGCTAAAAATTAAAAAGATTCTATCAGATCTAAATCTCTGGGGCATGGAAAGTAGAGAACTGAGAACACGGACTTCATATACTGGCATAATGATTTTGTACTTTTTTTTTTTTAAACCATATTGAGTGAGCTTCCTCTTTTGAAACGAGGAAGCTAAGGAGTAAGTTGATTTTTAAAAACTAGCTTTTAAGGTTGACGCATGAAGTAACTATTTGTAGAATAAAAACACAAGGTCATCTTTTAGATTTTAAGCTGCAGTTATCTCAGTAGTCTGGTATATTAATTCTTTCCTTGCCTTTGAGATGTAAAAGGTGAGCATATCTTGCTTTGATATGCTGAATTTCCTTATTTCTGATCCTTTTTATTGACAGTCTTAACATTACAAGTTTTTTCTCCCTTAAAATGAAGATAATTTTTTCATGCTCATTAAAAGAAAATGCCTAACAATAAAGAAATACATAAAGAAGAAGAAGAAAAGAAAAAAAATCCCCAAATGCTGCACTCAGAAAAAACATAGTTAACATTTTATAGGCCATGTTGGGTAGGAGCACTATGGTATTTTTTTGGATTAGGATGGGGAGGGGTTTGGCACTACTAGAAGGTACCATGGAGAAAAAGAAATAATCATACTAAGTTATTCTGAAATAAGACATTTAAAATATACATGGAATACTGTTAATTTGCCTTGAATGTTTCTGTTTTTTTTATTTTTTATTATTTCAGGTGTACAGAACAATGCAATAGTTATCCTTTACACTCCTCACAAAGTAACAACCCTTCTTCCCCCCATCCACTGCCCTCCCACCCCCGATATCATACTTATCTATTACAATTCCATTGACTCCATTCCCACTCTCTACTCCACGTCCCGTGTCTATATGTATATATAATTATAGTTGACATAACAATATTATTCAACATCAACTTCAGAAATACAGTGCGGTAGTCAGGCCTCTACAGCGTCTATGAAATGGTCTCCCTAACAAGACATGAGTTCAACTGGCCCCCTAAAAAATATTTACAACATTATTGATTATATTCCCCAGACTGTGTTTTCTATCCCTGAGGCCATATTGTAGTTACCAATTTGTATTGTCTCGTCCCTTCCTCTTCTCCTTCATCCCCATGATCTTAGTTTAATTACAGACTTTTTAATTCATAAAAATATACCTTTGTTTTTCCCTCTAAAATTTGTGTGATATATTTGGAAAATCCCTGTTTTAATGAAGTGAAATTGAGAACAAAGAATCCTGGGCCAGCCGAGTGGCGTGATGGTTAAGAACTGGCTTGGGACGCCAGAGGGCCCCGGTTCGGATCCCACATATGAGGGCCAGTGACACTGCCCTCCACAGCTAAGATGCTGAACAACAGCTCAACCTGGAGCTGGGCTGCCATGAGTCGCCGGCGACGGCGTAGGCTGCAGCCCCTGTGGCAGTGGGTTGCCATGGGCTACCGTGTGTAGCCAGCAGCCAGCGTGAGCGGCCAGCAGCCGCAGTGAGCGGCCATCCAGAAGCCGGCGACTGATGTGCCTCGCCCAGGAAGAGCGCAATGATGGTGCCAACTTGGACCAGTGAAGCAATGTCCTCCACAACTATACTGAAGAACAAAAGGACAGCAACTTGTCTGTTCCCCTTCCCCCAATTCCCCAGTGCTGTTCCCATCACCCAATCCCCCCCCCCAAAAAAAAAGAGTCCTGACATCTTGGCATTTGCTATCAAAAGAGAGAAAATTGATTAAAACTTAGAATAATTACAGCTCTAATATCCTAGGATTTTTCTTTTAGAAAAAAAATTTCTGTGATCTATATAATGGTTAACATAAACTTATTGCTTTTATTTTTATACAGACAAGGTCTTTACTGGGTGTATTTGAAGAAGATGCTACAGCTATTTCCAACTATATGAACCAGTTGTATCAAGCTATGCATCGGATTTATGATGCACAGGTAAAAGGCTGACTCAATGTTTTTTTAAAAATGAATCTTTAAGCCCTTGAGGACAGAGAGAGTGTCTCGTTTACTTGTGCATAGTCCTATCTGGGACTTATAGTAATAAATACTTGTTGAATGGATGAAAGAACATTAGGTATTTTGTATTACAGAGCTCACATTTCAATTACTAATGTATAGTTCCTAGTACTGTAAAAGTGATGAAGATTTAAGCGTCTGCCTCTCTTCCCCAAACCCAGTAAGGGCTTTCTGATTAAAGCTTACTAATAGTGATCTTTGCCTAAGATTTGACCAAAAACCCCATATTGTCACCCATATTTTCCCTTATCATGCTTTTAATCTTATGAAATACACTCCGTTTTTGAGTGGAGGATTTGAAAATAGGTTGTCTCTATCTAGTTAATAGAAGATAATAAAAATTAGATGTAGCCCTGGGGCACAGGAGGTAAATTTAAGAAGATAGGTATGACTAGATTGTTTTTTGTTGAACAGGAATAAGATTTGAGGGTGTGCTTATCTAAGTTAATTATAAGCCTTAACAACAACCTGGGTTTTATAATAAACTTTCTCTGGGATTAATTAAGTGTGCGTGTTTCATTTTTTTTTCCCTTTTAAATTTTCCTCCTTTATGGCATTTTCCTTAAGCACTTAAAAGTTGTGATAGCTTTTTATTTTTCTGTGTGTGATATATCTCTCAAGATTTGATTTCTGACCACAGAGATTCATATGTAAATGAAATGCTATTTTTGTCCATATATTCATCACTGAAAAAAACAAAACAAAACACCTTTAAATTAAAATGTATTTCCTTCATACGGCTATGTTGCTATATTTTATGACTAGGTTGACCACTTTTTGGTTGCATGTTATTAAATGCTTATCATGGTCTAGTAACAGCATTTAGAGAGTGATAAGCAGTCATCAGTGTAGACTCTCTTAAGATTTTGCTAAGATATGTACAGTTTACTTCTAGCTTTAAAGTTTTAACAATATTTAATTTAATGCTTAGATTTTATTAGTTAAAAAAAGCACATACCTGGAACACTGCTGAATTCTTTGATGGTGTATATTTCATGGTTTGAATTTCCCTTTAAAGTGCTTTACTGGTAGTCCCCTTTCCAGTGATTTTAGTGAGAGGTTTAGAGAACAGGTTCAGTATTTTTGTTTAGTGATAAAAGTGGTGTAGGTATTTTCAACTAAAACTTTTTTCTTATCAGTAATATGTTCATTTGAATGAATCTTTTCCTATAGAATGAATTAAGTGCAGCAACACACCTGACTTCAAAACTTTTAAAAGAATATGAAAAACAGGTACTGTATATGAAAGTTTTAAAAGCATAATTTAAAATATGCCATAATACTATCTATATATGTATACATAGAATTTCTCATCAAGAATCCTAAGCTTTTTTGAATCCACAGAAGGTAATTTTGATATGCCATTGAAATTCCATTATAGCACTTACACCTAATTTTAATGATTTAATGTTAGATACGGAGGTTATCTAATTTACCTCTCTTATTTATACAAAAGAAATTGATGCTTGCTTAAGTTACATAGCCGGTTATTGGAGAAATTGGAGCAAAACATCAAATCTTTGAGCTTCTAGTATGGTATGCATTCCTATACACCATATTAGTTGGTTGTTTTGCAAACATTTTCTGATGTTTACTAATTATATGAATTACACTGTTTTATTAAAATGATATTTTTAGAACTTATTCAAAATTTTAGTTTTCTGAAGTTATTTAAAAATGTAAATTATAATGTCATTTACAAAAGATGTATTGCATTGGCTTGTTACATCATCTCTGTTTCTCACTTTTTAGCATTTTCCATTGGGGGGTGATGATGAAGTTATGAGCTCCACTTTGCAACAGTTCTCGAAAGTTATAGATGAGGTAACTGCTTATTTTATTTTGCTTGAATAAGTGGTCTTATAATTAAGTTACTCAAGTTGTTCAGATTTATTGGGAACTTTTATGATTATATGAGTAAGTCTCTATTAATAAAAGATTACTATTTAAGAACGACTTTATTTCCACATCTTGGTGGCTGTCTTGTAAAAGCAATACTTCCTTTGATTAAAACAAGTTGTTTTCAAGGAATAAACATACATAGGTATGCTCTCCTAGTCCATGTAACATTCAGTCATTCATTGTGTTATGTGACGTAGGCAGGGATAGAAGAGTTAAACTGTGAGCTATACTGAAGCTCTTTATGGTTTCCCTCTTTTGCCATCAAGCAACATTTTAACCATTCAGTTCATTAATACTTCCATCTCAAACAGCCAATATCAACCTCTAATTTCTCTAACCAGTCATCAGAACAGATCATTAAAAAAAGACCTAGAAGTTAGGAGGAAAAGAGGTAGTGAGAGATGTTTGGAGATTTCATAACTGTTCTCTCCTAGTGCAGTGAAAGTTCTTCTTTTCACATGAACCATTAGATAGTTCTGTCTTTCTGGTCTCTTAACTGGAAATGTAATTTTTTGAAATGTTTTAATAATTCATTGTAGCAAAATGTTGCCCCAGGAGATCAATATAAAGAAATATTTAGAGGACATTTTTTATTGTGGTAAAATATACATAACGTAAAATTTACCACTAGCTACATTTATTGGGTTGTCAGAAAAGTCATGACGTATTTTTTCTATGTTTTTTGTTGTAAAAATGCGTCATGACTTTTCCAACAACCCAATAGTACATTCACAATGTGCAGCCATCACCACTGATGTTCTAGAACATTTTTATCATCATCCCAAAGGAAACCTTGTGCTCATTGAGCCATCACTCCCTACTCGCCACTCCCCTCAGCTCCTGGCAGCCATAAATTTGTCTCTATGGGTTTGCCTGTTTGGGGTATTTCATATAAATGGACTCATACAATTTGTGGATGTTTGCATCTGTCTTCTTTCACCTAGCATAATGTTTTCAAGGTTGTAGCATATGTCAGAATTTCATTCCTTTTTTTTTTTTTTTGCTGAATAAAATTCCATTGTATGAATATACTGCATTTTATTTACCCATTTATCAGTTGATGGACATTTCGGTTTTTTTCCACCTTCTGGCTAGTGTGAGCATTCATGTATAAGTTTTTTTTTTTTTTCCTAAAGATTTTATTGGGGGAAGGGAACAGCGCTGGGGAATTGGGGGAAAGGGAACAGACAAGTTGCTGTCCTTTTTTGTTCTTCAGTCTAGTTGTGGAGGACGTTGCTTCACTGGCCCAAGTTGGCACTATCACTGCACTCTTCCCGGGCGAGGCACATCAGTCGCCGGCCTCTGGACGGCCGCTCATGGCGGCTGCTGGCCGCTCACGCTGGCTGCCGGCTATACACGGCAGCTTATGGCAACCCACTGCAGCAGGGGCTGCAGCCTACGCCATCGCTGGTGACTCTCGGCAGCCCAGCTCCAGGTTGAGCTGTTGCTCACCATCTTAGCTGCAGAGGGCAGCATCACCGGCCCTCATATGTGGGATCCGAACCCGGGCCCTCTGGCATCCCAAGCCAGTTCTTAACCAATGCACCACTCGGCCGGCCCATGTATACGTTTTGTGTTGTGTTTTTTTTTTAGCACCAGTTTTCAGTTCTTTTGGGTATATACCCTGGAATGGGATTGCTGGGTCATATGGTAATTTTATGTTTAACTTTTTAAGGAACCACTAAATTGTTTTCCACAGCGTCTGCACAATTTTGCATTCCCACCAGTAATGTAGGAGGATTTCAGTTTCTCCACATTCTCACCAACACTTGTTGTTTTCATTTATTTTTATTATAGCCATCTAAGTGGGTGTGAAGAGGTATCTCATAATAGTTTTGATGTGCATTTTCTTGATGGCTGGCGATCTGGAGCATCTTGTCCTGTGCTAATTGGCCATTTGTGTATCTTTGATGAAGTGTCTGTTCAGATCTTTTCCCATTTTTTAATTGGGTTGTTTGTCTCTTATTACTGAGTTTAAGAGTTCTTTATTCTAGATACAAGTTTCTTATCGGATACGAGTATGTGATTGCCAAATATTTTCTCCCATTCTGTGGATTGTCTTTTTACTTTCCTGATAGTGTCCTTTGATGCACAAAAGTTTTAATTTTGATGAAGTCCAATTTATATTTTCTTTTGTTGCTTGTGCTTTTGGTGTTATATCTAAGAAACCATTGCCTAATCCTATGTTTTCTTCTAAGTTTTAAATGGAATTTTTTTAGTATAATATTTTTTACTATATCACATAATTTTTAGTATTCTCATATGTAAAATGTATCAACACCTTTTACTAGATTTTGTGTAATTTACATAACACTGGTTAAATGTATAGTTAGTTATTTGGCTTTTTGGTTTTTCTTTTACTAGCTTAGCTCTTGTCATGCGGTTCTTTCAACGCAGCTTGCTGATGCCATGATGTTCCCCATTTCCCAGTTTAAAGAAAGAGATCTGAAAGGTATTGAAGTCAAGCTTGTGTATGGTCATTAGCTGTCAGAAGATCAGTGCCTGTAAAATGCATATTACTCTATATCTTAACCATTTCTGAATATAGCTTGTGCCACTTTTACTTTAATTAGTCACTAAATGTTTATAAGAGCTTCTGCTAGATGTTAAACTAGTTACCGAGGAATACCGATATGAATAAAATGTCACTTCTCTTGAGAAAGCTTAGAGAAGGATATGGGTAAAAAGATAATTATGATACTCTGTCTCTTAAAATTAGGGAATGAGCAAGGTGTTGTGAGGGCTTAGAGGAGGGTGTTAGAAAGGCTTCACCAAGGATGTGACATGAGCATTGAACAATGAAGAGGAATTGGCCAGGAAAAAAGAGTCATTATTCTATAAGAGGGACTAGGAAGCACAAAGGTGTGGGTTGTAGAAATACATGGCTTTTGAGAATGACAAGAACTTCAGTGTGGCTGCAATGTTGAATGTGTGTTGGGATGGCAGGAGACAAATCTAGATCATGCTAAAGACATTCAACTTCAGTTTATAAGCAAGGTCTTTAAGAAGTAGAGAAAGACAAACCTGTTGTTTTTGGAGGGTGGAATAGAGTGGATTTGATGTCTACGAGAATGGATTGGGAAGTTGTGAGAGTTCAGCGAGTTATGACCAAGGCCTGCACTGGGACAGTGGCACAGGAGATGGAGGTGTGTTTATGAGCTGGAATGGCAGGAAATAGGGGTGCTGGCACATCTCGCAGCCCATGACTTGGTAGTTTGTGGTGGTTTTTTTGCCCCCATTTAGGATTATTCAGTGATAAAAGGAGAGTTATAGAATTGGCTCTGCTTTCTCATAATTTACAATCTTAGACAGTTGTACAGACTTACTTATTGGATGTGTAGAAGAATAAAACATTGAACTAATATATCAGTGGATGGTAAAATATATAAATTATACATGGAATAAAAACAAATGTATTTTAGAAATGGAATTAATATTTGTGGTGGTAATCCTCAAAAATGGTCATTCCAGGGTCAAGAAATAAGATCTCTTTTCTCAATCTAAGGGGACTGAATATCATAATCTATTAATAAAATGTTCTTTGTTTCTCATTCAGCATTTGAACTTCATTAGAGTCAATATAAAAAAAAAGAATAAGTTAAATGCTAGAACTGAGAATATTTGCATGTCTTAGAATTTGCAGTGGCTTTAAATTTGTTCATGTGTCATATTACTAATTTGTGGCAAGCAGATTTTCTGGAAGTGTAACTTGCTAATGATAGTAAATGTTCTGAAGACTAGCTGGAACAGAATAACATTTTTACTTTGAATGTTAAAGTATGAAATATTATTTGGAGTTTTAATTATAGCTTAAATGTCAGTTACTGTTTTCTAAACAAAATTTAAGGTATTTCATAAATATGTTACACTGAAATTATTCTTGAACTTTTCCAGAAATATTGACATTAAAGGAAGTGTTTCAGATTGCTAGTAATGGTAAGTTCTTAATACTTCACACAGCTATTTCTTATGGTTGCATTTCTTTTTTTTTTTTAAAGATTTTTATTGGGGAATTGGGGGGATGGGAACAGTGCTGGGGAATTGGGGAAAGGGGAACAGACAAGTTGCTGTCATTTTGTTCCTCAATCTAGTTGTGGAGGACGTTGCTCCACTGGCCCAAGTTGGCACCATCATTGCGCTCTTCTCTGGCGAGGCAGATCAGTCGCCGGCTTCTGGACGGCCGCTCACTGCGGCTGCTGGCCGCTCACGCTGGCTGCTGGCCACACACGGTAGCCCACGGCAATGCACTGCCACAGGGACTGCAGCCCACGCCGTCGCCGGCGACTCATGGCAGCCCAGCTCCAGGCCGAGCCGTTGTTCAGCATCTCAGCTGTGGAGGGCAGTGTCACTGGCCCTCATATGTGGGATCCGAACCGGGGCCCTCCGGCATCCCAAGCGAGTTCTTAACCATCGTGCCACTCGGCCGGCCCATGATGCATTTCTTTATCAGCACAAATCTGTGGCCAGAATCTATGCAATAATTGAAAAAAAAACTAATTAAAAAATTTTAAGTGAACATTATTTAAATCAGTGTTGTTATTTAAGTTGTACTGTTTATGCTACGTTTATGTTTAGAAAAATTTAAGAGGATAGCAAATCAAATCTTGTGATTTGTTATCTTCATAATACCTAAAGAGGTAGTATACTATTTTCCCTTCCTTTGGTTTCCTGTATAGTCCAAGTTTTCTTTAATGAGCACTTACTATTTTTGTACTAAAAATACTTTAAAAAACTTTTTGTGGATTACAGTTTCCTTTGAATTAAATGTTTTTACCAATTTAATAACTAGAAACATACTTTAGGGGAAATTTGGGTAGGGGGACATTTGGCTGGAATGATCATATAGCAGGGGATTCTTACCTTGCTTTAGGACATTTGTTGAAAGATGCACATGTGAAGACCATTTAAAGCATAAGTTTTGCAAAGTACTGTTGTATTGTTAATAGTCACTTCTGTTTTCCAGACCATGATGCTGCAATTAATAGATATAGCCGATTGTCAAAAAAAAGGGAAAATGACAAGGTATGACACATGCTTACTCCTTCAGTATCACAATTGACAACTGATTCGTTATGTGGTCTAGTTTTTCCTGTTTAAAAATAGTAGCCAGCGCTTACTTTATATGTTTTGCTGTATTGCCCTTAGTTTAATCTTTTCTTATAGTTATTTCAAAGCTTTTCTAATAATTGCTAATTATCAGACTATTAGTAATAGTCTTTTTAAACAAAATACTTTTCTGCTGACAAAATTTTATAAGTAAACGTAACTATTCCAAAAATGTAATTGATGCCCGTTATATAACATTGCCTCCTTTTGCTTTGTATTTTGATAACATTACATTTGTTCTGTTTTTATTTGACCATGTATGTATTCCAAAATGTCTTCTGAGATAAAGTAGTTAAAAAATTGAAATGTTGCATACATAATTCAGTGAAATTCTGTTATGAGGACCTCCTCATTTACAGGGGGGGTAAAAAAAATATATATATACATACACACACACACACACACACACACACACACACACACACACACACACACACACACACACACACACACACACACACACACACACACACACATTTCTTCAAGTGAAATCCAAAATTATTACACTGTATTTGAGGAGAAATACATTTGAATAAAGAACAAAAACCAGAATGTTAACAAGTTCAAGTTCATCTGGATGCTCCTTAAGGTTGTTTCTCCTTTAGCGCCGAGCCTAAGGCTTGATGAGTAGGTCTCCACTAGATGTTTGAGTGTGAGGTGATTTCTGTGCCTGGGAGTTGGTGTCTGTAGCCTTGGCTGCAGCTGCTGGTAGGGACAGAGTGACTACTTGTGGGAATGCATAATTGGGTAGGATTTACTGGGCAGTAACTACTGTGACACAAAGGGAATGTTTCTCACACAAAGTTCAGTATAGAGATCTGTTTTCCATTTCTAACTTTAGTTCACCAATTACTTGATGCTATAAATATTAATAAAATACATTTTGAGATCTACGTTACTTGTTTCTTTGCCTTAGAGAAGTAGTTAAAGGCTGTATGTATGAATTTTAGTATATTTTACATCACCTCTGGCTGTTACAGGTATTTTTAAAAACATTCTTTTAACAAATTTAATTTCATTTAAAAAATTAATTGAGCATCTACTATATGTTGAGTACCATGGGGGAACAATGTGAATAGGCAGCACTCCTGCCCCCCAGGAATGGACAAACATTTATTGAAGGCCTCCTATGTGAAGGCATGTAACTGGACTACATGCCAGAGTATAGGGATGAAGAGAATAATGCGTGAACACTGAGCTAAGTGCAGTAATAGAAGTCTTAACAAAATGCTGGGAGTGCACACAGAGTGCAGCAGTTAACTTTGGTGAATCGAGAAAGGTTACATTTTTGGAGGTGACATTTGCATCAAAGATGAGTGGGGAGAGGGAATTGCTGAAAGAAAAACAGCCTTTGTAGAGTACAATCTGAAGGTTTAAAAGCACTGGCTTGGAGTCAGACTGCTTGAGGACAAATCTCAGCTCTGTCACCGAGTCTCTTGAGGTCACACATTAGTTACTTAATTTCAAGCCTTTATTTCTTTATCAAAAAAACTTAGTAGTTGTTAATATGAAATGAGATAGTGCATGCAAAGTACCTGGATTATAGCAAGTTTTCATTAAACTCTAACAATAATTATTATGATAATGGAAAGACAATTCAGTGTGTCTGGAGCATAAGATGTATTTGGGGAGGTAAGGCAGAGATAACAAGAAAGTAGTAGTTTGTGGCGAGATTACTATGTTGATGACTTTGAAATTTGTGTTAGAGGTAATGAGCAGACACCGAAGGATTCTAAGTAGGTGAGTAGCACCATGCAGAGGTACTACAGGATAAAAATACTAATGGAAATGTGAAGGGGACAAGATTAGAGGGAATCCACTGAAGCAGTATTGGAATAGTTTGCCAAAAACATTAGGACAGTCTCAGCTAAGGTTGTGATTGAGAGTGGAGAAGAAAGAATACTTTTGGAAGATAGTTCATAAGTAGAGTTGACAAGACTTATGGTACGAGGAGGGATAAAAAATGAGTCCTAGATTTCTTGGATGGTGGGATGGCTCTTGGAATAGTTAGAGCTAAGAAACAAAGTAGAGGAGCATTTTGTGGGGAAGATACTATCTTTAGTTTTGTACATTTCCAGCCTCTCCCCCACACCCCCCACACACACATACACATACACACACATACATAAAGAGCCCAGGTGGACGTGTGCATCTTTTGACACTTAGGAGAGTGAGGGGCAGGAGATAAAAATTTGGGAGTCATTGGTATAGGCAATATTCTTATTTGATTTGGTATTCTAAGGAAAGCAGTAAAGGGAAGAGCCCAGTGCATATTATATAATAGGTGCTCAATAAATATTTGTTGTCTGAATATAAGAACTCAAGGGAGCACACATTTTAAGTGTGGGTGAAGGAAAACAAGCAAGTACAAGAAACAAGCAGTAGGGAGGGAACCTGGACGAGAAAATGGTATGCTGTGAACAGACCAAGGTCAAAGAGTAGTGGCTAAACTAATACCAAACAGTTGACTGCCTTTGCTCCATGTGGTAGACTTTCCCTGCCATGCTTAGTTTAGTTATTGTACTATTCTTAGTTATGTGCAGAATTCTGCTTTTAATGTATTTTTATTTTATTTATTTATTTTTAAATTGGGGAATTGGGGATGGGAACAGCACTGGGGAATCAGGGGAAGGGGAACAGAAAAGTTGCTGTCCTTTTGTTCTTCAGTCTAGTTGTGGAGGACGTTGCTTCACTGGCCCAAGTTGACACCATCATTGAGCTCTTCCTGGGCAAGGCAGATCAGTCGCCAGCTTCTGGACGGCCGCTCACTGAGGCTGCTGGCCACTCACGCTGGCTGCTGGCTACATACGGTACCCATGGCAACCCACTGCCACAGGGGCTGCAGCCTACACCGTCACCGACTCACGGCAACCCAGCTCCAGGTTGAGCTGTTGTTCAGCATCTTAGCTGTAGAGGGCAGTGTTACTGGCCCTCATGTGGGATCCGAACTGGGGCCCTCTGGCGTCCCAAGCCAGTTCTTAACCAATGTGCCACTCGGCCAGCCCTTTAATGTATTTTTAAAATGAAGGGGTTGCTAGTAAAACAAGGAAACTACCTTAGCCAATATTTTGTAAGATCTCTTTTCTTTTCTAAAAAATTAAAAAATTTTTTCCATTACAGTAGACATTCAATATTATATTAGTTTCAGGTATACAGTATAGTGGTTAGACATTTATATAACTTATGAAGTGATCCCCGATAAGTCTTGTATTCACCTGGCACCACACATATTTGTTACAATATTTAGACTATATTTCCTATGCTGTACTTTATGTCCTCGTGACTATTTTGTAACTGCCAATTTGTACTTCTTAATTCCTTCACTTTGTTCACCCAGTCCTCCAACCCGCCGTGTGTCAACCATCAGTTTGTTCTCTGTTATCTATGAGATTCTGTTTTGGTTGTTCGTTTATTTTATTTCTTAGATTCTACATATAAGTGAAATCGTATGGTATTTGTCTTTCTCTGTCTGACTTATTTCACTTAGCATAATACCCTCTTGATCCATCCATGTTGTTGCAAATTGTAAAATTTCATTCTTTTATCTCCAAGTAATATTCCATTGTATATCTGTGCTACATCTTCTTAATCCAAATGTCTGTCAGTGGACATTTACATTTCTTCCATATCTTAGCTGTTCAATATGGAATATCTTCCTTTGTGTTTGTTATATAACCTTTGTTTAAAGTCTGTTTTGTCTGACAGAAGTATTGCTACCCCAGTTTTTTTAAAATTTCCATTTGCATGAAATACCTTTTTCCATCCCTTTCAGTCTGTGTGTCTTTCGATCTGAAGTGGGTCTCTTGTAGGCAGCATATGTATAGGTCTTGTCGTCTCCATTTAGCAACTCTATTTTTTGATTGGAGCATTTAATCCATTTACAGTTAAAGTAATTATTGATATGTATGTGGTTATTGCCATTGTATTATTCATACTTTTGATCTTTTTTTTTCTTCTTAAAGAATTCCTTTTAACATTCTTGTAATACTGGTTTGATGGTGATGAACTCCTTTAGCTTTTTCTTGTCTGGGAAGCTCTTTATTTCTTCTTCGATTCTAACTGATAGACATGCTGGGTAGAGTAACCTTGGTTGTAGGTCCCTGCTCTTCATCACTTTGAATATTTTGTGCCAGTCCCTTCTGGCCTACAAAACTTCTTTTGAGAAATCAGCTGATAGTCTTATTGTAGCTCCCTTGTATATAACTGCTTTTCTCTTGCTGCTTGTAAAATTCTCTTTCTCTTTAACATTTGTCATTCTAATTATAATGTGTCTTGGTGTGGGCCTCTTTGGGTTCATCTTGTTTTGGACTCTGTGCTCCCGGACTTATATGTCTTATATCCTTCACCAGGTTAGGGGAGTTTTCCATCAACATTTTTTCAAAAAGGTTTTCAATCCCTTGTTCTCTCTTCTTCTGGTACCTCTTTGATGCAAATGTTGTTATATTTGAAGTTGTCCCAGAAGTCTCTTGAACAATCCTCATTTTTCTTATTTTTCTTTTTGCTGTTCCGATTGGGTTTTTTCTGCTACCTTGTCTTCCAAATTGCTGATTAGATTCTCTGCTTCATCTAATCTGCTGTTGATTCCATCTAATGTATTCTTCATTTCAGTTATGGTATTCTTCATTTTTCACTGGTTCTTTTTTTATGGTTTCTATTTCTGTAAGTTCTCACTGATTTCATCTATTCTTCCCCTAAGTTCCTTGAGCATCCTTATAACCAGTGTTTTTAATTCTGTATCTGGTAGATTGTTTGCCTCCATTTCATTTAGTTCTTTTTCTGGAGCTTTCTCCCGTTTTTTTAATTTGGGACATATTTCTTAGTTTCCTCATTTTGGCTGCCTTCCTGTGTGTGTTTCTCTGTGTTAGATAGATCTGCTACATTTTTCTCAGTCTTGGCAGGGTGGCCTTATGTAGTAGGTGTCCTGTGGGGCCCAGTAGTGCAGACTCTCTTGTCACCTGAGCCAGTTGTGCCAGGAATGTCCCTGTTTGGGTTATGTGTGCTCTCTTGTTATAGTTGAGCCTTGATTGCAGTTGGCACCTCAGTGTATGGGATTGACTCTCAGGCTGACTGACTGAGGGTTGGTTGTGACTGCCTTGGATGAGTTGTAGCACAGGGGCTGACCCCACAGTGTGGGATTCATTGTAGAGGGGCTCTGGTACCTGCCAAGTCCATCCTTTGGGTATGCCGTTTGTAGAGCTAACTGGGTAGTGTTCTGGTGTGAAGCCAGCCACTGGATGTATTGGTTCTGGGGCCTCTTGAAAGGGGCTCTGGTGCAGGCCCATGTCAGCTCCTTCCTGTGCCTGGCCCAGGGCCATGTGGTAGGAGCTGCAAAGTGATGCTGTTGGTAGCTTCCTGTGCTGGACTTAGAGGTGCCTAGGAGAGACTGTGCTGTGAAGAGACTATGCTGTGACCTGGGGCCTACTGCCACTAGTGCCAGGGGCTGCTCAACAACAGATACAGAGCATGCTGAGGCCAGCTGCTGCTTGTTTAGGGTTTGTGGACCTATGAGAGTGGAAAGTCTGAGTATGGGTTGAGGCCAGCAACTTGTGAGGAACAGCCACTAAAAGAGGTTTGGGCTGGCGCATGGGTTGGTTTGGGCAGGTTCTCAGAAAATCACCAGGGTGGGGCAAGTTTGATGGAGACTCAGATTTGGTGTCCAACTGGGCCTGCAGGCTGGGTGTGGGAGGGCTCAGTAAAGGAACAATGGCACCTATCCGGAGTTTAGTCCCAGAGGGAGCTGCTCCTCCAGCCTTCACCCTGAAGCCAGGCAATTCAGTTCTTCCCTGTATGTCCCTGGCACTCTTCAAGCTGCTGCCCCATTGCTGGAGCTCAGAGCGCCTGAGTCCGTCACAAGTAAGTCTGTGTGTGGGCTCTTTAAGAGGAACTCCTGGGACTCCAGTAACCCTCCATCTCACCCTGGCAGAATTCCCGTTGATTTTCACAGCCAGATGTCATGGGGAGTCCTTTTCCCAGCACTGGTGGTCTGGTCTGGGAAGCCCTATGTGTGGCTGGGGCCACGCGCTTCTCAAGGGGAACCTCTGCAGTTGAGATATTCCTCTTGTTTCTTTTCTTTTTGTTCGTTTGTTTTTTTTTTAGCTGAGTCATCCTGCCATCTGTTGGCAGCTCAGCTCAGGCCGGGAATTGAACCGGCGACCCTGTTCCTCAGCGCTCACACTCTTGAGGAAGCTCTTAACTAGCTGAGCCACTCGGCCGGCCCCTTACTTCTTGTTTCTTAACCGCCACACATGGGTGTGGGACCAACCCGTTTTAAGTCTCTGCCCCTCCTACCACCAGTCACTGCATGGCTTCTTTGTATCCTTAGTTATAGGAGTTCTATTCAGCTATTCTTCAGTTTGTTCTCAAGATTGGTTCTGTAATTTAGATGTAATTTTGATTTTGTAGAAGGAGGCAAGCATAGCATTCACCTACTCTGCCATCTTGATCAGAAATCTCCTCCAGGATTTCTAATATCTAAGAAAATAAGAAAACTGTGCACAATTGCTGTGATGTACCTTTTTCCTTGGGTAGGCTCTTCCTCACAGTCACTACTAAAGATAATTCAAAATTAAATAAATAATAGTGTTTTTATGCTTTTCATTTAAAGGTGAAGTATGAAGTAACAGAAGACGTCTACACTTCCAGAAAAAAACAACACCAGACCATGATGCATTATTTTTGTACATTAAATACTCTTCAATACAAAAAGAAAATAGCATTGTTAGAACCTCTACTTGGGTATATGCAAGCTCAGGTAAGTACTATACTGGTTTTTGGATTATAATTACCCTAAAAGCTTTATATTAAATACGGTGTATATGTTAAATATAAGGATATTACAGACTAAGATCAAAATTCACATTTGTGTCTATATTTTAAAAAATAATTTTAAAATGGCATGAGAGTGTTTAGGGAGAATGGTTTTCCTTGCAGGTAATGATTTCAATTATTTTAGGGTAAATGAAACCACTTACCTTGTATTTAGATCTTGTCCGTTACAGTAGAGGACATGTAACAGAAAACTAAATGAACTCTGGAGTTATGGCTGTTTCAGGAGCTTCCACTCAGTCTTGCTTCAGAATAGAATTAAAAGAGAATTTTGAGTTCCTCTCATGTTGCCTGCATACTCCCTGAGTTAAAAATAATAGAGGAACACCAAAGTGTCCTTAGAAGTGTGAATCAGGAAGGATGCTAGAAAATTAAATTTAGGTAATACAAGATGAGATTGCAGTCCTCTAAAAATGAAGAGTTCAAAGAAATTTGAATATTCCTTCAAATATGTGTGCTTATTATCCCTCAGATATAAAACTTTTTTTTTGTTTTGTTTTTTTTTTTTTTAGCTGGGCCATCCTGCTACCTGTTGGCAGCTCAGCGGCTGCTCAGCTCAGGCTGGACTCGAACCGCTGTTGCTCAGAGCTCAAACTCTTGAGCGAGCTCTTAACCAACTGAGCCACTCGGCCAGCCCTTAAAACTTTTTAATCTTTGTATTAAACACGAAATAGATTATCCATATGATTTACTTGAAATATTATAAAATTTACTTTCCAATTTAAAGTTGCTTACCATATGCATGTATTAATATATAAAAAGATGTACAGTGAATTTAAGTTTAGTTTTTTCAGTAGCTTCTTGCCCAGTAGAAGTCATTAGAAACTATAACCTATTTTTACAGATGAGTATAATCCTTTGTTTTTTACTTAACTATGTATCTTAGAATTTGTTTATATGATTCATTTAAAGTATTTTGTTTGTGTACGTGCATGTTTCTGTCGTTCAACGTCCCACTCCTACACTCTCTTGCCTCAGATAAGTTTCTTTAAGATGGGTTCTGAAAATCTCAATGAACAGCTGGAAGAATTCTTAACGAATATTGGAACAAGTGTACAGAAGTAAGTATTTTCTTCCTTAAAATTGAAGATGAAGTTATGTGAAAGATAAGTTAACAGCAAATGCCATAATCTAAAATTACTTACCATTTAATTTCCTGAGGGGCTATTTTCCCTGCCATGAGAGTGTTTCTCGCATGGCTTATGGACGCTTCTTGGTTTTTTCACCGCCTTTTCCACAGAATCTGAACTCTGAATTTCATAACAGTGTCATTTCTGATGTTATTTTATTGATTCTAAACTTGGTTTTATGTCTGAATCTAACAAACACATAATAGTGACAATCCCATAAGTGAACTGTCTTCACAATTACTTGAAATGTGAGGGATAGATGGGTGATTACTAAACAAATCTTGTTTTCCAAGCAGTGAAAGCTTAAATAGAGAGAAGACAGTTCTAATCGGGTTTAAAAGTCTGAACAGTAATGTGGTCAATCTGAGATATAGAGAGGGAGATGAAAATGACTGTTGTTTTTAAAGGCACGGGACAGAGTAGTTTGAAAGTCAGGCATTCAGTGTGGCTTCATTAGTTTCCGAATTCAGTATTATTTCCAGAATATCTGAGTTTCAAATAAAATGAAAAGGTGTTTTATCACATGTTTGTATTACTTTAACCACTCCTGCCACTGCTGCTCTCTAGGAAAATACGTACGGAACATATATAGATAAACATTGTTGGTAAGTAAATAAGCTGTTGTGGTTGGTAGTAAATAACCTGTTCTCTATATTAGTGTTCGCAGGGAAATGGATAGTGATATAGAGACCATGCAGCAAACAATAGAGGATTTGGAAGTAGCCAGTGACCCTTTATATGTGCCTGACCCAGATCCCACGAAATTTCCTGTGAATCGAAACTTAACCCGAAAGGCTGGATACCTCAATGCTAGGAAGTAAGAAAATGATTGTTATTTTCATCTATTGTGTATCATCTAAGGTAGTAGCAAGTGAATATAGTATATAATTGGTATTGTCTACCAAATTGTTTTGATTTTACTAAAGATTGAATCTTTTTTGTTAGTGGTATTTAGTATTCATGTGAACTTTTTGACAGATGGGGCACATGAATAATTTTCAAAAGTAAAATTCTGTTTAGATATTAATCGAGTAATTTAGAATTATTTAAAAGTGAAACCAATTTGAGACTACATAAATCCAGCATAATGTGAATGCTATTAAATGTCACTTATCATACTTTAGAATATATGTAATTACATCAAGTCAAATTTTAGTTTTTACCTGAAGATAGGATAAAGCTAGTTAACCTAGGAGTAAATACTTTTCTTTTGAATTTATATACTTGAAAAGTTGAACTATATTTTATAAAGCTTCATTATAATAGCTGTGATTTGATAATTTCCAGCCTTGTTTTGGAAATATATATATACTCGTACACCCACTCACGCAAGTGGGTCAGCATATGTGAATTTATACTAGAGACTGAAAAACTAATATTTATATTTTCTAGGCACCGTGGTGCTTTTTTGCAAGCTAATTCTTTGTGATGTACTTTATCTTGTGTCTGGCTTATGATGAGATTTCATGTGTATTGTTACTAAAGAGTGAATGTACTTTCTTCCTTTAGTAAAACAGGCTTGGTGTCATCCACCTGGGACAGACAGTTTTTCTTCACTCAGGGTGGAAACTTAATGAGTCAGGCCCGTGGGGATGTAGCAGGAGGCCTGGCCATGGACATAGACAACTGTTCAGTGATGGCTGTGGACTGTGAAGACAGGCGGTACTGTTTTCAGATCACCTCTTTTGATGGAAAAAAGTTAGTATTTTTTCCTACTGTTAATAAAATCTGTAATATTTTGAACTACTGAAATGCAAGCTAATTCCTTTTCTTTCATTTAGATATTTTAGTCTTATTATGTATTAAGGTAATTTTCTTTCTAATCTTATAGAAATGAGTTTAATTTTCCTTTCTGACTTGGTGAAATGATGTCTTAATATTTTGAGGTTGTCAAACAACATCATATGGTAAAGACCTATGATTTCATGTTGAGATCGGTCACTGAAAATCCTGTATGGTGTGGAGAAGGCAGCACAGATTAGTGGGAAGAGCCTCAACCTTGGGGTCAAAAAGTTCAAATTTTGGATCCACTACCTACTGTGTGGTCTTAGACAAGTTATATAACCTTTTCTGAGTTCCATTTTTGTACATGTAAAATGGGGGGGGGTCATAATCCCTACTTTGTAAATTGTTAATGAAAAATTAAAATCTAACATGTAATTTGCCTAGCATGTAGTACGTGCTAACAATAATGTTATTTTTAGATGTTAAATATTTCTGATCAAATTAATTGTTTAGTCTATTAATGGTTTATATGCCATTTAAAAACTTCTATTCCCTTTGCATTAAATGAGAATCCATAGAGTTGCCTTCAGAACAAATTTTTGAAAAGCACAGAAACATATAAAAAGAAATATGAAAAAAAGCTATAATCTCATTAACCAGAAGTAACAGTTAATTTTCTGGTCTGTTACCTTACAGTTTTTATTCTAATTACAGTTTTTAAACAGTTGAGGAAATACTATATATGTAATTCGGATCTCCATTCACTTATTAAAAACATTTTATAGGGCCGGCTGAGTGGCACGTTGGTTAAGAGCTGGCTTGGGACACCAGCTCTGAGCAGCAAGGCCCCAGTTCAGATCCCACATGAGGGCCAGTGACACTGCCCTCTACAGCTAAGAAGGTGAACAACAGCTCGACCTGGAGCTGGGCTGCCATGAGTCACCGGCGATGGCATAAGCTGCAGCCCCTGTTGCAGTGGGCTGCCATAAGCTATCATGAGTGGCTGGCAGCCGGCGTGAGCTGCCAAGAGCCGCTGTGAGCGGCCGTCCAGAGGCTGGTGACTGATCTGCCTCACCCAGGAAGAGTGCAATGATAACACCAACATGGGCCAGTGAAGCGACGTCCTCCACAACTAGACTGAAGAACAAAAAGGACATCAATTTGTCTGTTCCCCTTCCCCCGATTCCCCAATAAAATCTTAAAAAAATCCAAAAACATTTTATAATGGCTATACTATAATATGGTATATAAGGATATACACCATAAATTAAAATTTTTCCTAGTGATGGATGTTTTTGTTTTGTTTTGTTTTCTAGTGATGGATGTTTAAGCTATCTACAGTTTTTTCCTTACTTGATTAAAAGACTGTTTTTGACCTTTCTTGTTGTTCAGAAGCAGCTTTTGTGTTCCCTAAAAGTCATTTTCCCCCTATATTTAAGATGGACATTAAGATGTTACGGCTCACTGTCTTTTATCAAAATGGTTATTTAATTTCATATTGCTTCTATAAATATGCCAATTACTGTGTGTCACTTATACTAGATATTGGAAGTCCTTGCGTTCATTTGTCAAAATTAGCAAATTGTTAATATCTTACAAGTACTTTTTGTATTTTCAGTTTTTTGCTAATGCTTAACATGAGTTCCCATTTCACATTCCTGGTTTTATTCTAGATTAGTAAAAGTTGTTTTTTTCTCTGATTCTTAAAACATGAGCATCTATAGAGAAGCTAAATATCCCTATGTTAGTGATTAATTATTGAAACTAACTATATTCAAGGAGAAATAATAATGAAGTAAAATTAATGTTTTCTATTAGTATCACTGATTTATATTTGAAATATGTTTAAGTGTCAGAGTTTGAAATGGATTGTCTTAGTTGCAGTTTACCTTTGGTATAGGCTGTCTTCTGAAAACTAGCACTTGTTTCTTTTTTGGTACATTTTGCACTGATGGCCAAAGTCAAGAGCTGTTAAAACCTGAGTCCTGATGCCTCCGGTGGTCTCCTTTTCCTAAGATACTGGTTGGTTGTGTGTTTTGGGGTTGTTTTTTTGTTGTTGTTGTTTTTTAATACTGATTGTTTGGTTTTGTTTTTTTTTAATTGGGGAATTGGGGGAGGGGAACAGACAAGTTGCTGTCCTTTTGTTCTTCAGTCTAGTTGTGGAGGATGTCACTTCACTGGCCTGCTGGCCCAAGTTGGCACCATCATTGCGCTCTTCCCGGGTGAGGCAGATCAGTCGCCGGCTTCTGGATGGCCGCTCAGTGCGGCTCAGTGCGGCTCACAGCAGCTCACGCTGGCTGCAAGCCACTCATGGTAGTTCACGGCAGCCCACTGCAGCAGGGGCTGCAGCCTACGCCATCGCCTGCGACTCACGGCAGCCCAGCATCAGGTTGAGCTGTTGTTCACCATCTTAGCGGTAGACGGTGCAGTGTCACTGGCTGTCATGTGGGATCTGAACTGGGCCCCTGCTGCTCAGAGCTGGTGTTCCAAGCTAACTCTTAACCAACGCACCGCTCAGGTGGCCCAATACTGATTGGTTTTATATATAACTTTAAAGATAAAAAATTTTCTTAAATCATGTTGAAAGTATTTAAGAAAGAGTTCAGGAGTAAACTTTTTCTCTTTTTTTTTTTTCAGATCTTCAATTTTGCAAGCAGAGAGTAAAAAAGACCATGAAGAGGTAAAGTTTTATCTAGTTAATTTTTCAGCAACATCTTAAGATATTTTGCTGATGACAAGACACAGTATGTGTTTATTATAGAAATTTGAAATATTCTGATTAATCTAAAATATCTTTTTAATTAAGATCTATTGTCCTTAAGCAACATTCTTAAGTTTCACAAAGAATTTTATAGTTGGACTTATGAGGAGAAACTTTGGAGATCATCTCTCTCCTGTCTTTTTAAAGGCTCAGATTCAGAAATGACCTTGTGACTTGCTTTCTGGCAGGCTGTTAGTATCATGAGGCAACAGTTTAATTTATTTGCTTCTCTCACCAACCCTCGGAGACAGTATTTGCTGCATTAAGAACATAGTGGCAGCAGATGTGGCATGGCAGGAAGCAACTAAAGCTTAAAACCTTGGGGAAATGAAAGATAGAAAAACAAAAATTTGGGAGTGTCTGTTCTTCCTCACAAGTCTTTTATTTTTGGCTCCATTTTTACTTCTAGTACACCATGTATGGAAGGTAAGTTACTACCAAGAATTGATGCTTCAAAAGTTTTGTCTTGAAAAATATTCTTCAATGAAAATATATTATAGGTTGATTTTGAGCTATTTTGTCAGGTATTATAATTGTGTTGGTAAAAGACAAGGTTAGAAATTATGTAGAGATCTACCCTTATTTACTTCTCGTGGAAAAGAGTAGGTATTAAAAGTTGGCTTTGGTCTCTGAGGAACACAGACAAATATGTCTGCTCTCTGCAGGGTTTACCAAACAGAATATTAGTTTAGTGAGGCTCATCAGGCACCGGAATTCTCAAGAGTGAATCAGAAGTGTGAAGCAAAGAGCATTTTCTATGCTAATTATTTATAAACTTGAAAGAAGGGAAGTATGTAAAAGATACTCACCAGGAATATATTTAGCTAACTTTTTTGCATTGGTGTTAATCATGATATCTGAGTCCAGACTGTCTTGTTTGGTGGTGATTAAGGGGGAAGTGATATAAAAAGATTAAATATAGACTATTAAATTATAATTTAACATTGCTGTATTTTTTTATTTCCTTGTATGAAATAAACGGGATTTAAAAATAATAAATCTGTTCAATGTTATACCCTCAAATATTATACACTTATATGCTTATGTATATAGGAAGGTATTTATCTTATAAGAAAGATTACGTGATACTTTAATGAAACATATTTCATTCAAATATTGAACATTCTCTTTTAGAAGAGAAGCATTGTAGAAAAAAATATTAATCATATTTTCTATTTTTTCCTCTTACAGTGGATCTGTACAATAAACAACATATCTAAACAAATATATTTGAGTGAAAATCCAGAGGTAATATTTTTATTTCATCATATCCAGATCTGGCAAAATTGAATAATTCTGTGGCTAAAATGGCTTTTATTGAATAAGTCATAATTCTCAAGTTCTATAATCTTTTGATTTGCCCTTGAATGGGCAGCTTTAATGTATCACATGTATAATGAGTATCTGGTTTCATGGGTTACTGAAATCAATCAGCTAACAAATACTGGGCATCGACCTTGTGTTTAGCGCTGTGCTGAGCACCATGGAGAAAGGGGGACACAAGAAAAATAGGCCATGGCCTCTGCTGTGTGTGTGGGAAGACAAAACTAAAGTTGTTATCATTTCATATAAACAATATGTAATGGAAAACATACTATGTTGACTAAAAGCTTAATATTGGAGAACATTAAGATCAGTGTGGACTTTAGTTTTAAAGAAAACTGGAGATGGAGGAAACCTGAGCTGAGTAGGATTTGTCCAGGTTTTGCATAAAAGAGAAGACATTACAGATAAGAGAATAGAAACAAAAGCAC
>NW_017732815.1:121268-128167 GCF_001890085.2 Hipposideros armiger | reverse complement strand
TCAGCAGCATTATAAAATATTTTAGTATTTTGTGACTGTTTCCTACTCCTTCTAAATTTCTTTATTTAGCAAATGTTTTGAGTTTCCAGTATGCCATGCACTGTACTAGGTGCTAGCAATACAAACCTTAATCCAAAAAAATATAGTAGTTAAAAATGTAAAGAAGAAAACAGTATTTTCTATTATTTATCTTAGTAGAAAAATATCAGATTGTTCCTCTCGCATTTACAGGAAGAGGAAACAAGTTATAATGCTGCAAAGTTATTATGTATCTTAATATTAAAATACATGGAACTACTTTAGTAACTCCAATTTACATTTTATGTGTAACTCAAGATCATTCTGACAATTCAGAGTTATATTCAAACGTTTGGTTTTCTTGCTTTACTAATGTTAGTCTTTTGGGAAAAAATAGGAAATCGCTGCACGAGTAAATCAATCAGCTTTGGAAGCTGTTACTCCTTCCCCATCTTTCCAGCAGAGGCATGAGAGCCTGCGGCCAGCGGGGTGAGTTACCACATTATGGGTTATTTAAAGAACTATATGGGCTATTGAAGTGTTAGTGAACACTTTGATTTTAGCAGTGCTGCTTATATTAGTATGAAATAGCTCCCCAAAAAACATAGAAATTATATTTTCAAATGGGTAAATTTACCAGCAAGAGTACTAAATAAATAATTCCAAACTTCTCTAGTGTTTATCTCTAGATTGAGGTGATATATGTTTTTGAATTTAATAGCTGGAAAAAAAAAAGTCTGTTAAATAAGTAGCTGTAACTGGGGATTGTGTTCATTGAAATTTGTTCTACTCTTCTCATTGACTTACGGAATTGTGTTTTCTCACAGTTTAAGTGTTTGATTTCTAAAAGAGAAAACTGAATGCAATGACTTCTTGTTTTCTTCTATGCTTAGACAATCTCGACCACCGACAGCTCGAACCAGCAGTTCAGGATCCTTGGGATCTGAGTCCACAAACTTGGCTGCTCTCTCGCTAGATTCTCTCGTTGCCCCAGATACCCCCATACAGTTTGACATCATTTCTCCCGTGTGTGAAGATCAGCCTGGCCAGGCGAAAGGCTCTGGCCAGGGAGGCAGGTGGGTGATGGCATCACAGGGATGTTGTGCTATGATCTGTAAGGTTTATGATTCCATTTCTGTGTTGGAGAGTCATCTCTTACATAATTTTGATAGTTGGGAAAGAATCATCTGAAGTTTTTCTCTTTGTTTTCTGTCTCAGTTAAATGAGTTGAGATAATTTAGTTTTAAAAATATTTAATTCTGTATTGCTTATCAGATCTACTCCTTAGGTGTTTGCTCTTAAAATTGAAGAAGAAAGCTGACAGTTCTATCTTTAGGTCATGACACTATTGTAAAATTTCTTGAGTGTAATACAAGTGCTATACTAAAGAGGGCGGTAGCTTCCATCTCTAATTAGCTT
Source organism: Hipposideros armiger (assembly GCF_001890085.2). NCBI lineage: Eukaryota > Metazoa > Chordata > Mammalia > Chiroptera > Hipposideridae > Hipposideros > Hipposideros armiger. Next base: position 126,730 of record NW_017732815.1, on the reverse strand, counting down.
TTCTTGCATTCTGTTACACATGCCTTGAGAAATACAGGTTTAAAACTAGAAAATGTTGAAATTATAGTTAGCCTGCGACATATACTTAGAGAGCCTACAAAGAGGTTTTTACCATCCCAGGAAATGGCTGGCAGTTTTTTTGAGTAGCTAAAATTGAAGCTATATCAACTATTCTCTTTCCTAGTTTATTTAAATTCAAGAATTTTTACAACATGGTTTATTGTGGTGTTGATTTTTGTGTATGTGTGGCTGAACTTCCAGTTCATCTACATTTTCTAAAATGCAGCAACTTGGAGTTCAGCCTATTAACTCAGTGTGAGGGCAGGGACCTTCATCAGAGTAAGTTGGTCATCAGTAGTGCTCCTTAACAGGATGGGGTATTTTAGAGTTTTTAAAAAAATGTATATACAAGGTTTTGTGACTCTTACTTTTTAACTCTGATTTCAGTGGTTGAGAAACCTTCCATGTGGCTCATTGTAACTGACCATTGGTTCATAATTTTTTAAAAACTTTTCAGGCGTACAAATCCATTTGGAGAATCTGGAGGAGGCACAAAATCTGAAACTGAAGGTAAAACAGACATGTAATATTTTTATATTTTAAAAATTCTCAGCAGTAAACTATGTGAAGAATTTGTTGTTTACATTTATTCTGCTGTATGCTGTTTTCATGGTATCTTTACTTCACAATTTTCTCTTATAGTACACGTAAAGCAACTGAACTTAATTGGACATGAGATTTTGTGATTTACACAAAATTACAGAATATCAAACTTTTGACTTCATAGTCAAAGTCTAAATGCATAAGATAGCCTTTAAGTTTTTCCTAACAGCAGATGTTTTCTTCTGGTACTAGATCTTAACTTTTTTTTTTTTTTCCAGTAGCTATTTATTTTTATTATAATTTCAAACTTACAGAAAAGCTGTAAGAATAGACAAGGACTTTTTACTCAGAGCCACCAATTGTTAAAGCATAACCTTTGCTATTTGAGTTTGAGACCTTAATTTCCTCTAACTTGAACACTGTAGGTAAGAGCTATTCCTAAATACTTCTGCTAGGTTTAATTTTTCACTGGAAAATCTAAAAGAAGGCTGTGTATTTTATTCTTTAGAAAAAGAAATGTGGGATTTAAAACGACATAATGTACCTTGTTCTGTCATAGATTCTATTCTTCATCAGTTATTTATTGTCCGATTCCTTGGTTCTATGGAGGTAAAGTCAGATGACAATCCAGATGTTGTTTATGAAACAATGCGCCAAATCCTAGCTGCCCGGGCCATCCATAACATCTTTCGTATGACAGAATCACATTTATTGGTCACTTGTGATTGTTTAAAGTAAGTAGTAACCTCTCCCTTAAAACACTGTACGAAAAAATATTTTCATAATTTCAGCCTAATTAAAATTTGTACAAATTTTAAATTATTATTATAGGTTAATTGATCCACAGACACAAGTTACAAGGCTCACGGTGAGTTCTGCATGTTTAAAGCTTTAAGCCTCTTTGTGCATATACACATCTTACATCTTCATTAATAATCCTGATTCTATATATTCAGTTATGGTAGTATCAATTATAATAGACCTTTAGGGTGTTAAAATTAAGTCTATGGCCATCTCTCCAAAAAAGTTGAAATTGAACATTCCATGTAACTTAAAGAATCAATGAAACCTGGTGTGATACTTAGTGTTTATCCCTTAGCTAGGGAGCGTATATCATACACTAAAGAAACCAACAGCAGGAATTAAAAGCCAAACATGATTGAGTTTATTTTATAATGAGCTATTTTGAAATAGTTGCAAGTATGTACTTCTATTTAATCATTTAATAATATAGACCACTTTTGTTAACTGAATTTGACTGTAAAATGTATTAACGACTAATGAAACAAATTCAGTGTTCAACAACCTCTTATTCTGCCTGGCAATCCAAACCAAATATGACATTTTTTGTTCTTGGATTACCATTCTGTTAAGAAAAAAAATTGGCTGAAATGTTCTCTTTATGATATTTTTGTAACTTAGCACGAGTATGTCATTTATAATGTGCTGTTGTAATGGCTGGAAAAATCTCATGTTTGCTTCTGATGTTTTCTTTGGCAGTTTCCATTACCCAGTGTAGTTTTGTATGCTACACACCTGGAAAATAAGAGGCTTTTTGGATTTGTTCTTCGAACATCTGGAGGGAGAAGTGAAAGTAATCTGTCATCTGTCTGCTATATATTTGAATCAAACAATGAGGGGGAAAAGGTACCTGGCTTTTCAAAATGTGTTTCTGTTGTGAAATACATATTATAGTCAGAGTATTTACTAAGATTTCTGGAAAAAACTTACAAACTTTGCCTAGCACCATTTGAGTTGCTTGACCAAAGCCTGCTGTTGCTCTGAGGACAGCTGAGTGATGGGTTGAGCCTTCTGAGTTCTTTAGACCTATATCTTCTTNTTACACTTTGAGTAGGAAAGGTATTAAACCAGATGAGCTCAGCAGTGTAGACATAGCCATAGGTGCAGTCCAAGCGTACAGGCCAAACTCAGGGGTGCAGAGAACCCTGGAAGGAATCCAGTGGGTCCATACTGCACTGTAGTTGGGAAGACTTGGCTTGTCTGACCCCTGCCAGTCTCAGTGGGCCCAACTATGCTATGACCCTAGGTGCCTCTCAGGGCTGGGCGGGAGCTGATGCTTGCAGTTGAGGCAGAGCAGGGCTAATTTAATTTCTTTAGGAAGTTCTCACCTTTCTAAATCTTAAACTGTTGGTATAATGGTTACTTAGATAGGAGGGTATGGGAACATGTAGGAGTCCATTGTCATAGTTTAGGCATGAACAGGGTGGTAACTGAGGAAAGAGAGAAGAAATAATGAATCATAGAAACAGGTAAAAAGAAATTGGACTAGTTAGTAACTGGACTGATGTAAAGGATGAAGTTAAAGATGACTTCCAGGTTTTAAGCCCAAGTGAAGAGAACAATTTTGGGGGGAAAATTGTTCTGTTTTTATCATAATGGCTTTGAGGTGCCCCTCTAGATACCTAGGAAAAAGTTTTGAACCAAATAAACAAAATCTCAAGCCTCCAATATATTAGTAATTTCTGTTAGTTTTATCATTTTATGAGTTTAAGAAATCATTGCTAACTGTAGAGAAGCCTTTTGCTTTTCGTAACTTGATCTCCTGCCAATCTATCTTTTCCTTTCTGTTATGTTACTTGAGCAACAAAAAAATTAAATTTGTGACATGCTAATACCCAGGGAATAAATACATAGAAAATATAATGTTTGGATTTGAAAAATTCAGGCTTATTGTACTTTCCTATCAATTATCAGAACTCTTAAGTTTTATTTTATTTTTTTCTCAAAACTCTAAGTTTTAATTAATAATTTCCAGATTATCCAGAATTATTTTATCTATATTAATGAGGAGAAATTTTGATAAGTTTATGGCATTGTCTTAGTAATTTAGCTAACTGTAAGACACAGAAATGTAAAAATATTTTGATTATTTTTTCTAATATAAATACCATTTTATTTAGCTAGTGTTTTAAATAAAAGAATAAGTTTACAAGTAATGTCTTATGGAAAGCTTTCTTTCAAATTTTGGTCTGAAATTATCCCTGATAACTTTATTAATAAATATATAGATATTTCTAAGCATAAATAGATTCTGGAAAATTATGAAAACTTCAGCAGCATTATAAAATATTTTAGTATTTTGTGACTGTTTCCTACTCCTTCTAAATTTCTTTATTTAGCAAATGTTTTGAGTTTCCAGTATGCCATGCACTGTACTAGGTGCTAGCAATACAAACCTTAATCCAAAAAAATATAGTAGTTAAAAATGTAAAGAAGAAAACAGTATTTTCTATTATTTATCTTAGTAGAAAAATATCAGATTGTTCCTCTCGCATTTACAGGAAGAGGAAACAAGTTATAATGCTGCAAAGTTATTATGTATCTTAATATTAAAATACATGGAACTACTTTAGTAACTCCAATTTACATTTTATGTGTAACTCAAGATCATTCTGACAATTCAGAGTTATATTCAAACGTTTGGTTTTCTTGCTTTACTAATGTTAGTCTTTTGGGAAAAAATAGGAAATCGCTGCACGAGTAAATCAATCAGCTTTGGAAGCTGTTACTCCTTCCCCATCTTTCCAGCAGAGGCATGAGAGCCTGCGGCCAGCGGGGTGAGTTACCACATTATGGGTTATTTAAAGAACTATATGGGCTATTGAAGTGTTAGTGAACACTTTGATTTTAGCAGTGCTGCTTATATTAGTATGAAATAGCTCCCCAAAAAACATAGAAATTATATTTTCAAATGGGTAAATTTACCAGCAAGAGTACTAAATAAATAATTCCAAACTTCTCTAGTGTTTATCTCTAGATTGAGGCGATATATGTTTTTGAATTTAATAGCTGGAAAAAAAAAAGTCTGTTAAATAAGTAGCTGTAACTGGGGATTGTGTTCATTGAAATTTGTTCTACTCTTCTCATTGACTTACGGAATTGTGTTTTCTCACAGTTTAAGTGTTTGATTTCTAAAAGAGAAAACTGAATGCAATGACTTCTTGTTTTCTTCTATGCTTAGACAATCTCGACCACCGACAGCTCGAACCAGCAGTTCAGGATCCTTGGGATCTGAGTCCACAAACTTGGCTGCTCTCTCGCTAGATTCTCTCGTTGCCCCAGATACCCCCATACAGTTTGACATCATTTCTCCCGTGTGTGAAGATCAGCCTGGCCAGGCGAAAGGCTCTGGCCAGGGAGGCAGGTGGGTGATGGCATCACAGGGATGTTGTGCTATGATCTGTAAGGTTTATGATTCCATTTCTGTGTTGGAGAGTCATCTCTTACATAATTTTGATAGTTGGGAAAGAATCATCTGAAGTTTTTCTCTTTGTTTTCTGTCTCAGTTAAATGAGTTGAGATAATTTAGTTTTAAAAATATTTAATTCTGTATTGCTTATCAGATCTACTCCTTAGGTGTTTGCTCTTAAAATTGAAGAAGAAAGCTGACAGTTCTATCTTTAGGTCATGACACTATTGTAAAATTTCTTGAGTGTAATACAAGTGCTATACTAAAGAGGGCGGTAGCTTCCATCTCTAATTAGCTTTTCTTGCATTCTGTTACACATGCCTTGAGAAATACAGGTTTAAAACTAGAAAATGTTGAAATTATAGTTAGCCTGCGACATATACTTAGAGAGCCTACAAAGAGGTTTTTACCATCCCAGGAAATGGCTGGCAGTTTTTTTGAGTAGCTAAAATTGAAGCTATATCAACTATTCTCTTTCCTAGTTTATTTAAATTCAAGAATTTTTACAACATGGTTTATTGTGGTGTTGATTTTTGTGTATGTGTGGCTGAACTTCCAGTTCATCTACATTTTCTAAAATGCAGCAACTTGGAGTTCAGCCTATTAACTCAGTGTGAGGGCAGGGACCTTCATCAGAGTAAGTTGGTCA
>NW_017732815.1:111297-118488 GCF_001890085.2 Hipposideros armiger | reverse complement strand
GGCTGACTCGAACCGCTGTTGCTCAGAGCTCAAACTCTTGAGCGAGCTCTTAACCAACTGAGCCACTCAGCCGGCCCTAGACCTATATCTTCTTAGCCATTGATAGCTGGTGAATCTTCTGGCCTTGTTAATTTATCCTGGGAATGCAGTATATTCCTATAGTCAGCCATTTTTCAGATGTCTTCAGCTGAGAGCAGCATTAGGAGCTGCTTGCTTCATTCTTTGCAAACCTCACCATCTCAGTGATAAATTTGAGATAACAAAAAAGTGGGTTACGTGAAAGAGGTGACAGCCAGCAGTTGAAACTCACAGACTGAAGAAAATATACAAAGGCTTGGTTTGGGGCTGGTACATTCTTAAATCAGCTTTTGCTTGAAGCAGTGTATTATAATGAGTTATAAACTAGTTACATCAGCCATTTGGATAATTGAAATTATTACTTTGATGTCAGAACTGCCTGAGTTTTTCCTACTGTTTTCCCCTTTTAGATTTGTGACTCTGTTGGACTGGCAAAACAGATAGCTTTGCATGCAGAACTGGTAAGAATCTAAGATACTTAATTATCCAAGAATGTTAACTAAGTAATATAAGATTTTTCCTATTAACAAAATGATTTTGCTAAGCAATGTTAACACTGGACACTATTACTGATACAGCATTTAGAATTTGGATAAATGGCTAACAGAATGTAAATTTTTGGTGTGCTTTCTCATATAAATGCAAAACAGTAATTTGAAAAGGTTACAAAGGTAATATTAATAGAAAAGTCTAAAGTTAAAATTATTTCATATTTAATTGATTTGTTGTATTCATCTGTTCTTCAGGATCGTAGGGCATCAGAAAAACAAAAAGAAATAGAGAGAGTAAAAGAGAAGCAACAGAAAGAACTCAGTAAACAAAAACAAATTGAAAAGGTATGCAGTCCTAACTAAATGTCTGGATCTTCTCAGATGTGATCTGTATGAAGAGTTTCCATAATTCAGCACTGTGACTTGCAGATTTGAATTTCCAAGTGAAGGCCTGTTTCAGCTTGCTCAGCTATTTCATAACCAGATGATTCACAACATAGCAGAAAAGGATGACATCTGTCTTCTGATATGATGTTTACATTATAGTTTTTACTGACATGTAGAGTCACTTGCCGTTTAGCAAACACACCAGAACTTTCATGTTTCCATATTCTAGTGAAGGTTGTTTCTGTCAAAGCAGGTCTTTTGAGAGGCTTTCTCAAATGTATCTATATGTAAATATATATACTGAGAGAGAGAGACAGAGACAGAGACAGATAGATTTAACTGCCATTCTGAAAGCCATATTGGCCACACACAACACACACACACTTACCAGGAGTGTCAGATCATTGTCCATCCAACATGATGATTTTAAGCTAGACAAATTTCGGAACAAAACCTGGCGAATACATTAGATAGGTGATGCATGAGATTGTAAGCCAGTTATGGGTTGTGTCATTGACAGTCATAGTAGAAAAGAGGAGATAACCGTGGGATACTTAATGAGAACAGATCAGCAAGAATTGGCAATGTATAGACAAAAGAGGGAAGTGGCAAAGATGACACTGAAGTCAAGGCGTCCTGCATAGGTTAAGCTGAAGGAAGATGACAGCTGGCTTAGCAAGGTAAATTGGACAAAGATGAAGAAGGGGGCTACAGAGTGGGAAGGGAAAGGATGTGTAGTTATCCGTTATGAGCCTTTTACTGTATAGTGAGAGAATGTTGGCCTGAATTTGGTTATTGACCATAACAATGGAGAAGAGGGAAATGCTGGCTTTTACAGGATTTCTAGAACGGTACCAGAACTCACTTTGGTGTTGAAGTGGTTGTGTGTAGCTTTTCTTTTCAGGAAGATGTCAGAATTATCCATATATATTTATGACAGAAGGATTGAAGTGATTCTCAAGTATGTATTTTAACGGCTTAGTTTTCCATTTATTTGATTGCAAACAATTAACTTAGTTTCTTTTCTGTCTTTTCCACTAGGACTTAGAAGAACAAAGTCGCTTGATAGCTGCCTCCAGTAGACCAAACCAAGCCAGTAGTGAGGGGCAGTTTGTTGTCCTTAGCAGTAGCCAGTCAGAAGAGAGTGATTTGGGAGAAGAAGGAAAGAAGAGAGAGTCAGAAGCATAAATTTATCCTTGCTTTTGGTTGATAATCCCCCCATTGGAATTTGTTGACAATTTCTGTGGTGAAATGGCACAAGGTAAAAACTATGTTGAAATATCAAGGAAGAGACTAAAGTTTATATTTGCTTGTTTAACTTCATTTTAAAAAATAAGATTGACCTTGATGACTAAGGTTTGCATTGACTTTTTTTACTTAAAAATAATATACAATGCAGTAACATCAAATTCCACATGTCTAAAAGAAACCTCTTCATTGTCCTGAAGTAGATTGCTGAGGAATTACACTTACGCAAGCCTTTTTTCCTTCAAATTGTGAATTTATTATCTTGCATTGTACTATAAATGGCTTTGAGTGTAAATAACCATTTATTCTTCAGCTTCAGATATTCACGGTTATGCTCCCTCTTTCATTAGGAACATTTTGTTGGCAGTGAGGAAGCTTTCGACTGAATAGGTTCAAAACCCTTTACACAGAGAATTCTACCGGTTTGCAAATATTTTAACAATATTAAATGTGCAATAGAACTTTTATAAAATAATTATAACAGATTTTAGACTTAAGGTTTTAAATTGGGGCGGGAGGTACTGTTGATTTCAGGGCACTTTCTTGGATTGCTCCCATTTCTCTGATGTACTTCCACCTAATGCCAGTGGGAAGGAAGCGTAAGTGTCTTCAGTTCAATATTGATACAGCCCTTGGCATTTTATTATCACATTCTTAGTTCTCAGGTTGGGAATTCAATTATTGCTGCAGAGCAGTAGTGGTTAAAATAAGATTTTGGAATTTATTAAAAGGGATTTTTGTTTGTTTCTTGAAGCACATTTTAGATTAGGACTTAACATGTAAAGATATTGTTACAGGATAATACATTGTATTTTCTGCATTGAGTGAGATAATTTTTATTGAAAATCAGGTGACATTTCAAAGGAAGTTCTATAACAATTATGTTTTCTGCTTAAAGTAAAAATTCCCAGAGATTAGTTTAGAAAATGTAATCTTTTAAATTTCAGACTGATAACCACAGTATTTTCATAATCCCATGTTTTGATAAAATACTAATCACCACTTTATATCCACAAATGCAAATAACTAATATATGACAATAGAATGATTTGCACTAATTATTGTAAATACTTGTACTCTTGAAGTGAGTGAAAGGTCTAATTCCATGAAAGATTGAAATGAAATTGAATGCTTGGTATAGGAAAGTTGACCAAGGAAGGATTTTAGCCTGGTGTCAAGGTTAAAATGACATTTCTCTACTGCCTACTTCTATGTCAAAATTTGATTTTTTTTCTTTACTCAGATTTTAACATTGCTGATAGAAATTATGTTCCTGTGTTTCACATGTAAAAGTATATATAGACAAGTTAAATATATTGAATAAACTATTTTACATAGTCATACATTTAAAATTTTCAAGAGATTTGCCACTAAGACTAATTTTACAAGGGAAAATCATTTTGTCCTTTTTTTAATATACAATTTCTCTTAGTTCTAAATTAGAAATAGCATCAGTTTTCTCACAATACAGTGTGGCCATTTCACACTGTATGTACACTGTTTTCTGTAGGAATGAGATAGGTATTCTTTTTATCCTTGTGCCAAATGGGAATAATGATTACTTGATAGTCATTATTTTGAAGCCTTATGTTACTGAAACATATAGTGAAAAAGTAAAAATTTATGGAATACTTTTTGAAAAAAGTTTATTTTGTGCTTACTAAAGGGAATGTTTTCACAATAGTTTGTGTATTATTCCTTTTATAGAAATTGAAATTTCTTCTGTGGTCAGCATTTGATTAGTTATGGCAAGTCATACTTTTTGAGACCTTTTTGAGAATTAGTAAGTCTTTTTTTTATACTATTAAGTTGTCACCTCACTTAGCTCAGATGAAACTTGTCACCCTACAAGGGAGGTGGTCAGCATTAGGACACAGTTTTAGTAGGCTGGTGCTTTATGTGGTGGCGAAGTGCTACCCTTGGTTAGCACTCTGGGTCAAAGTGTATGTAGAGTTAAGGGTACTGATAGACATAGGGATGCTGGACAGACTTACAGTTCCTTTTAAGTCATGTTTTGATAGGAATTTACACAATAATACACCCATGTCCATAGGTCAGAGCGTCAGACCAAAGCACGTTCCAATGCCAAATACAAGTCACGTGTGGGTTTAATAATTTTAGATGATGCACCTTCTCTTCCATTACTATGGTACTATACGAACTATTCCATTACTACAGATATTTAAGCATCAACGTTAATAGACTTCTTTTTGTTTAAAGAAGGCTGCTCATGGGTTTCTACATAATGTTAAAGCTGACCTTTGTTAACCTTTGAAATCCCCTTTAGTTCTGGGATGCTTTGGTGTTAATTGAATTAGATTTTGGGATCTAGCTGAGATTCAAAGCTATGCTTAATGGTTTTTTATAAATTAACAGAACCGATTTCTTTAAAAGGAAAGAAATTAAGTCTACCTAATTCTGATATGCACTCTGCATCCTATATCAAAAATAGTTTTGTAACTATAGTCATGAAGTCAATAGATAGGAAACAAGTTATTCCTTCTCCCTTTAAAATTTTGAAAACTTGCTAATAAGGGACTAAAACTTAACCTTGAATAGAGTCCTCAAAGTCAGTCTAGTTTTTGCCAAGTCTACAATGATTACTTTGTAATTTCAAAAGACTTCTCAGGCTCTACAATCTATGGGGTGATAGATTTATTTTACCTTTATGCTTGAGAAAAGGATAGTAAGGTGTGCATAACATACTATGCAACATAATCTTGTGTGATAAAGGCATTAGAATTAATTTTGACTTATATATAGGAACTCAAAGTATTTAAGATTTAAATCTTAATTATAAATGCTGACAGACCCTGTGAACCCATGTATTACAAAACATTCTGCTATCTGAATAAAATGAAAATATTCACATTGGTTTTAATAACCTCCTAGCATTTAAACTGTACTTTAAATATTCAAGCACATTGTAGCAAGCAAGCCTTTCCATTTTATTTTTGGCAAGTTTAGCTTACTCTTCTTTCATGAGATTATTTTGTTTTACACTAATAAATAATACATAAAAATTTGAAACTGGAACTGTTATTTTTAACCAATATTTTTCGGCTATACTCAATGTAATTTACTTCAGTTAATATGAGAACTGGGGATTAAGTTATAACTAATGTGCAAAACTGCTTTGTATATTTGGTGATTTTGTGATGTAAGTGAATTGGGTAATTTTTATTTCTCTCATACTATTAATCATGCAGTATTCAGTTAAAAATCATGCTACATTTACCTTTAGAATTGGATTTGAAGAACTCAGCTTTATGTAGTGGTGGTATACATGTGGGGTGGAGAACTTATTTTTTCATTTTGTCAGAATAGATATTCCCTGATAGGGCTTCAGGAAATACGCTGTTAGGAGATTTTTAATGTATAATAAAGTCCATGATTTTGTACAGTCATTTTTGTATGAAATATTTGACATATATTCTGAATTTTATTTCTCCAAGTAGTTTCAAATGATGCTTATAAACAGTTGGACTTTTTCTTAATCTGTTATGACACTATGATTACACATCTAACCCCACTGCAGTTCCGTAACAGCTAAAATGAAAAAAAATTGTCACTTATTGAAAAGTAATACTAATTCATTACTAGTGACTCTTTTAGAAAAATAGGCTTCTCAGTAATTACCCTAGACATGTTACAGACAATGTGACCATGTATACTTGCTATGTTTGGTTCTATTCAAAGAAATTCCTATAGTTTAAAGGGACAGGTTATTGTGCACAACAGCGTAAGTGTCTTGGTCCTGTAGTTTTAATTCTAATGCATATTCATCCTGTGTGCTCTTTACAGTTTCCTATACCACTTACTAAGTTCTTTTCTTCTACTGGGAGTTTCTGTTCTAACTTGTTTTGAATTTTATAAAATGTATATACACTTTTAGAAGGTCCAGGGAGTGGATGAAGTTAACTTTAGAATTATGTAATTTATCTGATATAAGTGCATGTATCTCCTAAATATATTTGTATATTGACATACATATAAATCACCACTCATTTATAAACAGTACAATTTGATTTAAAAAAATAAAAACTATTCATGCCAGCTAGTTTTGCGATTTTTTTATGTGAAAACGGTATTAAAGATAATTTTAAGGTTGTGCTTACTGAAATAGTCTATATTGCATTGAATCCCTACATCAGAAAGAGATCATATAACTCCAGTTTACCTAAGATGGACTATATTATGCTAAAAAAGTATACTAAGACTAATCATGTAAACATGGGGCTGTAGTTGACTGGGCCTGTGGTGAAGATGGACTACATCACATCATCCGATCCCCCTCTCCTCTTTGTGCCATCTAAATGCCTAACATGTGGCTGAATGTGTCTTCTCAGTGTCTTGTCTCACTTTCCACACATAGAAACCTGTACTTACAGGCAGCAGGAATATATATAGAAATAAAAATTTAAACTAAGATCCTATAACTGCTTCTATCAGCGAGCCCCTCCTATGTGTCCAGTACTGAACTAGTCAGCTCAATATAGAAATTATAAGCCACCCATTTGAAAACATTTGTAGTTTCTATTCCAGTGATCACATTAACCAATAAATTGTAACCCTTAACTAGAGTTTTATGGAAAAAAGGGATGTATGTTTCCCATTAATGATGAAATTGCAATTGAAGGTTCTATTTCAATTATCTTAATTACCTTATCTTCATACTGGACTCTGCAAGTAAACAGACGCTAAGCTGCCTTTGGGACTCTTGCACAGAACAGCTAACTTCCAGGTCATGTGCTGGAGTCAGTATTTTTCAATGCAATCACTAAGACATTTTCTATATGTATTCCCTATAAAAAAGATTACTGTTAAGAATTATCAGAGGTGGCATCTATTATTTTGAGCATGTAGAAATGTAGATTAATACACTTAATATAAGATCAGTATACACTTAGAACCAATGTATTTCAGTTAATAGAATTTTTTACTACTTGGTCTTTTAAACTGCCTGTAAGAATGTTAGCCATCTATT
>NW_017732815.1:97295-111102 GCF_001890085.2 Hipposideros armiger | reverse complement strand
TTTTTTTTTTTTAGTTGCTAAGTTAAATGAGAAAACTGTATCACATATAACAAGTCAAATTTTAAGAAATACAGCTACAGAACTATACCATTTCATCTGTTTGATTACCAGGTTCCTGTAAAAGCTCCTTGTTCATAGAGGTCATATTCTTTGTAAAGGACATAGGCTTTTAGACGATTGGGTAATGGAAGAAATGACATGAACACAGGGCAGCGCAAATGCAGACGTCCCATACACTTCCGGATCTTTAGACGGCACAAATGTTTTAGGGAGCGAGGGTTTGCTAAAATGAAAGAAACAGGCACATTATCCAAAAGGAAAAAGTTGATTTTTTTTTTCAGTGATTTTAGGGTTTAGTTAGCAAGTATATTTTATACGGAAGCCACCAAGATTTTCATTTGCTGTTACTAAATGGAAAAAGTTAATAGGGTAACAGCTTTTTACTTCACATTGCAACTCTTCTTGTAGATATGGTTTCAGAGGCATGTCAAGTTAGAGTACAAAGACTGGCATTTGTGGGGCTAGCCTGTGAGACTTGAAGTTCTTAAATCTGCATAGATTCACTCCCTACCCCCCACCGCCCACCCCAGCCTGTCCTGCTCCTCAGGGTCAGGCTGAAAACTACCTAGGAGGAAATTAAATAAAAGAAATTCTTTTAAATTTGACTTACATGCTACTACTGTGAAAGAATTGTTTGAAGGGTTATTTGTTTACATCTACAGGCTCAGATCTTAGCTTTTTCTTGTCTCTGTTTTTATTGCTATTTTATAGCTTTTGATTCCTGTGTCTACAGTGTTCCATAGGATTAGGAGAAAAGTATCACCTACCTATATAAGAAGTGGTTAACTAGCAGCTTTTATTTACTGGAAAATGGTAATAAGTAAAAATTAAGTGTAGTTACAATCACATTTTTTAGATAGTAGTATTTTTCTTGGTTTCTTTAAGTCAGAGAGGAGTGTTCTACAAATAATACAATTAGTATTTTTGGTAAGAATCTTCTACAAGAAAGATACTCACTTAAGATGTTATGGATTTCTGACCACAGCCCCTGTTTTTGGAGCACAGCTTTCAACTTTGAACAGATTTGAACTTGATCAACATAATCAAGCATTACTCGAACAACCTTTCCAGAGAGATGTTGTAGCCACGACAAAGTTATTACTTCGCAGAACTGAGGAAGAAAATCAGAACTATGAAAGCAAATGAAAAACTGTTTTAGCATAGTAATCAAAAGAGCACTAAACTTCATAGTCAGAATCCAAGTTCTCAAGTTTCTCATTTATAAACTAAGGTGTTGAGCAAGAAAATCTTTTTAGCTCTAACATTTGGAAAAATATTTACTACTGTGTCTTCAGAACTATGTAAGATGTAATGAAGGTATAAAAAAAGTGTAACACAATATCTATTATCCCTTTTGTTTTGCCACATGGCTGTCTGGAATAAAGATTACCTCTCTTGCACCGAGATGTGGCCACCTGAGTTCTAGCCAATGAGATGGAAATGTGAGCAACTTCTAGAAGGACCTTTGAAAAGATCAAGATGTGTGCTGCTTGCTCCTGCCTGCCTGTCTGCTGGCTGGAATGGGGGTGCAATCATGGGGCTGTCTAGTTAGGAGGAGGCGAGGGTCTGCTAATTTACTTCAGGCCTTTATAAGACATGGGAATGAGCCAGCTTATTAAAGCCACTATCATTCATAACCTATTCACACCCTGATACTTGACGGATATGATAGTTTCTGTCTTTTAAATAATTTACTTGCTCTTAGACAAGATGTCCACTATAAGAAGTCAACTAATACTAGATGAAATAATACAAGATATATGCCTAAATACCATATTCTACATCAATCATAACCTACAAATAATAAATCATACAATATCAAAATACTTTGCCTTTCACTTTTCAGAAGCGATTCAAAGTACTTTCTCCATTTCTATTTCCAGATGTTAACACTAATTCTGCAGTGCATCTGCTGTGCTAAGCACAGATCTGTAAGTTGAGGAAAGTGATAAACAAGAGCTTACATTCATGTATTTGTATGTGTGTGTGGGGGTGGAGGGTACATAATCAGTGACATTTTAAAAAGATAATTTCAGAGAGTCTTAAGTTCTATAAAAGAAATGAACAATATAAGGGAAGGGAACTACCTTACATAAGGACCTCTGAAGAATTAACACTTGAAATGAAACCTGAAGGGTGGCAATTATGTGAAAAGGGGTGGGGGGTGGGGCGGGGTAGAGCTCAAGTTGGGGAAAGTGGAAGGGGGAATTAGGTAAGGGTAACAGTAGACTGGTGTGGTGAAAGCCAAGAGAAAAATATCTCAAGGAGGGAGTGGTCAACTATTGTTTTTTTCATCAAAAAGGTGACTAAAGAAAATATTTAGTTAAATGTTAGGGCTAAAAACCTAGGGGTACAGGTATCAGAAACCTAGAAACATTTTACCAGAAGCTAGATAACATTTACTCAAAAAGCATAAATGGTTTACAAGACGGCATTCATTCTTCAACACATTGCTCTGATGTTGCTTCATTTGTTTAATTCCCTAGGTTGAGTTAAATTACTGTTTTTCTCTGAACTGTTTCCATACCTTTTTCATCTTTCTCCTATTGTGTTTATTTTACCATATTTTAAAAGCCGACAACGAGCTTCTAGAGAGAATGGATGGAGTCATCTATTGCTGTAGTTCAGGGCCACCAAGAATGACTGTATAAGGTGATACAGCCAATACTGAGGACTTACCATAGTATCTTTGATAACTGTCGGTGTCCAGCCTTCAAAGGTGTAGAAAAGATGAACTTTGTCTCCATGAGGACAATCAAAGCATCGCTCTGTGTCATATCCATAATTCAGTAGCATCCTGAGCATGACTTCATCTTTCAGTGTGTATTGCAGTGCTGATGGGAAATGTAAAGGGTTGACTCTGCAGAAGTAATTTACGTTGGCCCCATGCCGCAGCAGCAGACTGATCAGCTCATAATTGCCCATCCTCAGGGCTATCTGGAGGCAGTTAACTGGGTCTTGGTTAGGCAGAGCTCCAGCACTCAGAAGCAGCTTAACTGAAGGGAGATCACCATTTGATACAGCAAAATACAAAGCTGACTTCCTGTGGTCATCATAGTGTTTGCGAATTCTCTGATCTAGCATGAAATTTACGTCAAATCCAGCCTGGATGAGCAGTTCCAGGCATTTAGGGTGTGCTCCTGCCGCTGCACAGTGAACCGGACTAATGCCACTCCGCTTAATGGCTGCAAAATCCGTAACTGGAACCAAAATCTGTAGAGCTCTGAGAAAGAATTTCAAAGTGCTTTTACAAGTAGTTTTTGTGAAGATGAAGCATTAACATCTTTATGACTATCTTATACTAGCACTGGATGGTATTACTATTAGGTAGTATGTAGAACCCGCAACCAAAGAAAGTCTAATTCCTGAATCCAAAAGCTCAGATACCAAATAAAATTAAATGAAACTACTGTCTAGATTATAAACTCATTTAGGCCAGTAAGTGAGACTTGAGGCTCCTCATATTGCCTGAGGACCTGATAATAAAATAGTTTTATGTCTCTTCAGTGGCTAAAGAATATGCCTGGAGCCGGCCAAGTGGCGTGTTGGTTAAGAGTTGGCTTGGGAAGCCAGCTCTGAGCAGCAGGGCCCCAATTCGGATCCCACATATGAGGGCCAGTGACACTGCCCTCCACAGCTAAGATGGTGAACAACAGCTCAACCTGGAGCTGGGCTGTCGTGAGTCCCCGGCTGCGGCATAGGCTGCAGCCCCTGCTACAGTGGGTTGCCATAAGCTACCCTGTGTGGCTGGCAGCCGGCATAAGCGGCCAGTAGCCGGTGTGAGCTGCCAAGAGCCGCCGTGAGCGGCCGTCCAGAGGCCGGCGACTGATCTGCCTCATCAGGGAAGAGCGCAATGATCACAATACCAACATGGGCCAGTGAAGTGACGTCCTCCACAACTAGACTGAAGAACAAAAGGACAGCAACTTGTCTGTTNTAAAAATTTTTTCCATAAACTTAAAAATCATTTTCTGAACTGCCAGATTCAAAATTAGAAGTTTCCATGAGTAGCCATTTACTTAAAACTTATTTAGAAAAAATGACCTTTCATATAAAACTTAGATCAGTGCCATTATAAATATGAAAATGCTCATATTGATCTATTTTAGACTTGGCTTATGAGTTTTCCTCATTGATTGTAGCACTCACCCAAAAGAACATCTTTCCTACATACAGAGAGTGTTATGCTGAAAAAAACATATTTTGTTTAGTTAGTAAATAAAAATAAACATGTTATAGGAATAAATGTACTTTTATAATACAATATGTAATAGGAATAGTGGTAGTAAAAACCAATGTATTTTCTTAGGCAATATCTCAATGGTTTTAAAGAACATTTCAATTTTTACATAGAATAGGTTTGATCACATACCAAAGACTTCTTACCTTTTGTTATTGCCTTTAGGACAGCACTGAAGTTTTCACTGTTAAACATTAGCACATCAGAATTTTCATTTATATTTAGGATCTCCACTCCCCTGTAAAGTCCATTCCATTAATAGCTTTACTATAAATACTTGATCATAAGACAGTCTGGCATGTTGTCCTTGTTTTTTACACGTGGCTTAGCTCTGTTTGGAAATATGATCTCTTTTCTTCACTGCTATATTCATCAAATTGAAAGGATTCAATATTTTATTCCTAGAATAAAATGCTTTGGCAGGGGGTTATCCATGTGAAGTGAATCCATTCTCTTAAGACTCACGCACAAAGCCAGTGCAAACAGAATCAAGTTTCAACTTAACAAACTGATGGAGTTATCAAAAGTGACTATTCCAATGGTCCTGATTCACTGGGTAGCTGCGCGTACATTCTCCTTGGGTCACAGAGCTGCAGCCTAAAGTGTCCTGGGAATTCTAAGGAAGGAATTAACTCCATACAAGATGATAAAATTTTGACTATAATTTTCTTTTGTTGAAATGTTTAAAAATTATTAATGTACATTAATATTATGAATGCATACTATATAAGAAGAATGTTCTCTTTAAAAATAATGAGACCNGGGATGTTGGCATCAGCTCCATACTCTAGCAAGAGAGCAATGGAGTCTGGATTTCCTCCACTTGCAGCTTCAAGTAAGATGGAAGAAGAGTCAGAGGCCTGACCAAGAGCATTAGCTCCTAAGAAGGGAAAGAGCCATGTTATGCTGTCTTTTCCACTGTATTGCTTAAGCATTCTTAAAAATATATCACTGCCACCACACAAAAGCAATTATTCAGCAGCATTTTAGCAAAGCACTACAGATCAAAGAATGAAATAAAATATGTACCTCCTGCTCAAGCAGTTCATAATCTAGTTGGGGAGGGAAAAAACAGTGCAATCTCTAAGTTATAAGGAGGATGGCTTTCAGAGTAATTTTAGAAGTTATGTGTTTGGAACTTGAAAATTTCAGCAGAAATAATTTTATAAAAGGTGGTTTTATTTTCAGACCAGCTTACAAAAGCTCACTTAACTCGTAACACATTTGTCTATAGAATGGCACTGACAATCCTGCTGAAGTGTATCACTCTTCGAGCCATCTATGGAAAAGGAAGTTTTTTTCTGTTTTAACTTGTTCTTAGAGGGCTGTTTATAGCAAGAGACAATGTAATTGTTTTTTAGCTGAAGTTGGGGACTGCTAATAGTTAAAAGGATAAATTGTAGCACCCCATATGCGAAGTGGCATGTTAGTGGTGTGGGTAATAAGAGTGCAGGCATATCTCAGATATTGCGGGTTTGGTTCCAGACTACCACAATAAAGCGAGTATTGAAATAAAGCGAGTGGTAACCTTTTTGCTGGTGGAGGTCTTGCCTTCAATTTGTAAAAAATACATATGTGAAACACAATAAAGCAAAGCAGAACAAAAACAAGGTATTCCTGTATAGGTATAGGCAAAATGTCCTCTAAAAGATCTTAAGGCTGGCGTTGGTGAGGGGAACTGGGGGGTGAAAAAAGGAGAAAGGAGTTTGGGTCAGTTGTGAAATGGGCTTTGAAAAAAGAGTAGCATTTGAATAGGGCAAAAGGAAAGTCGAGCATTCTGGGTACATTCACAGCTCATATAAACAAGATATAATGAGTTTCATTTAGCACAAACTCCATTGTCATCAGAATACAGTGGCTGCCCAAGGACCCCATTCCTAGACTGCATTAAGAGATGTCTAATAAGCCTCCATGTAATGAGTGCTCACTATGTACTGCGCTTCCTTTATGTGCATAATAATTTCTAAACTTCACAACACCCTAAGAAGTAGATGCTAATATCTTAATTTTAAAGATAGATAAATTGAGGATCATTGAGGTTAAGTTACTTCCTCAGAGATACACAGCTAGTAAGCAAGACAGGACTCATGTAGGTGGGCCAGACCCAGGCCGACTGCTCCGATGCTGTGTTGTCACTCGAGCAGTGTGGGGTGGTAAAGTCACATGATTTGGAATGAGACAGATGTGGGTTCACATCTTGGTTCTGCCATTTATTAGCTATGTCACTTTATGCAAATTACTTTGTAAGGGGGTCACTTAAGGGAAATGTTCACTCACTGACCTGACTTAGGTCCACGAGTGCGGGTGTCTTTGAAGAGCTAACAATTTAAAATCTTTTGGCTCTCCTCTTCATATTTTAATCAAAGGGTACTCTTTTTGTGTAGATGAAGGGTCCAATATTTACTTTTGTTATTCCAGCTAATGACTTTAGACATCTCTGATATTTACTGCTCATTTAAAATGTCTTAAAGTGTCATGGCCACTGATTGGAAACTAGCCTTCCCTATATAACAGATAAGTCTAAAAAGCAGAAGGTTGTCCTGTAGTCTAGAATATTGGAGACCAGGACCATCTATTGATAAAGGAAGAAATAAGGCTTTTGGATACAAACAGGGAGGAGAATAAAGGTGATAATTCTAATACTGGGACTTTATTAAGCCTTAGTAGAAATTTACTTTAAAAAAAAAAACAAAAACCTTTAGATACTACATTGCTTCATCTAACAGTGTCATCAATGGGGTCTCCTCAAAGACGATAAATGCTAAAGTTCTCTGAGCGAAGGTGTCTGCCAGTTAAGCCAGGATCTAAAATGGCCACAGCTGTAGCATTGGTGGCAGGGGAGGACGTGTTTGAAGGGAAGTGGCACAACTGGTTCCATCCCTGACTCTCACTTCCCTCAAGTTTGAAATGAGGATAATGCTTATCTCAGAGGGCTTTTAGAAGATTACATGTGGCGACATAGGTAGCTTGATGCTTGGTGCTTAGAAAGTGCTGAATGAATACACGTTGCCTTCCCCTTTTCTCAGAGTTTTGGTTGTTACTAGAGGGGAGAACTGGGACTTAAAAAAAGAAATCAGTAAGAATTTCCTAACAATGAAAGTCATCTGATAATAGATTGGACTGCCTCGTGACTTAGCTTAAGCAGAGACAACAAGTAGAGGATGTTGTGGGGTCTTTCATTCTATGAATCTAGAAAAGGAGAACAACCTGAAAAAGTTAAACATAAGACAACCATCCTCTCAGCATTGTCAGGGACATTAAGTAAGTGTAACCTGCATGCATCCTAGTCATTTTAGGGATATTACTGCACACCAAATAAATATTCAACCTCTGACTATTTTGGGCTTTTCAGTAGCCAATATTAACATATATATCTTTCAAGTATTTATACTAGGCATAATTACTGGGCTGTCGGAAAAGTCATGACATGTTTTTTCTATGGTTTTCATTGCAAAAATGCATCATGACTTTTCTGACAACCCAATAAAATGTTTAGTTCTATTATTTTGAAGCTCTCCATGAAGAAGAGAACGTTTGGGTCACAATACCCCCTTGGTAGTGTGCTAACTGTACAGAAAATCTTGCCTTTCTGCAGTAATATTTTCATGATTTCAGTGTGCCCACTTTGGGCAGCGAGAGCAAGAGGAGTGAATCCATAGGAGCTCTGCAGATCCGGATAAGCCCCGGAAACCAGCATTAGCTTCACCATGTCCTGTCTGCCCAGTTTGGCTGCTTCGTGGAGAGCGGTCCTCTCGTTGGCACACCGCAGGTTGACATCTGCCCCATGGCTGATCAGCAAGGCGGCCGTATCGTAGGAGTCCTGTAGAACAGCTGGGAAATTAAAAGTGAAGTAGGCATTATGTTCAACAGGAAGTTCAGGCCAAAGTATCCCTCAGGCTTCTTGAACTCTCCCTACCTACTCCATATGCCAGCATTTCGTGTTTGGAAATAGATTATAAAGTGAGGCATAGATCAAATAATATTAATAGTGTTTTATGTCAATAGGGTATTCGTTTTTCTGTAAGCCATAACCAATCATTCATTTGTATTCACAGCGTATGTGGCTGAAAACGGAAACATATACAATTTTTATTTATCATCTTTATGTTCTCAAGAGAATTGGAACTTAAGAAATGCTTATAGCTGCTTTAAAAGAAGAAAAACAAAAACGGCAAACATTAGGAAATTTATTTTAATCTCATATTTTGTTAACCAAAATTCTCTAACTGGCTTTTTTTGTACTTATGCTGTTATTTCACATTTGGATGATAATCTTTAACCCTTCAAGATTCTAAAACGCCTTAATTTATTCATCTCCCTATCCAGTCACTAATTATTGGCATCGACAGCAACTGACTCCATGTGAGGACTCTTGCTAGGTGCCAGATGCTGAATCAGTATGATTCCACTCATAATTATTTATAAAGTGCCATAGAAAGTGCTCTAATTGCTCGAAGACTGGAAATACAGAGTGCCAAGGGTGTTGGGTCTTTATTAATTCATTTAGCTGGAAACTAGTGTGTCCTTTCATTCTGGAAACACATGTCCTTTGTTTTAGGAAATCATTTTCCTAACTTATTTCAATGATGATGTACTGCCTCTATCTTGTGTGTTCTCTTTCTAGCATTCCTATTATTTACATGCTGTTCCTCTTCGATTGTCCCTCTAGTTTAATTTCTTTTTCTTTCTTATTTTCCATTTCTTATCTTCTGGAAGCTTTCCTAAAGTCTATCTCCCAGCATTTGATTTGAGTTTATTTCTGCTGTCATATTTTTAATTTTTTTTTTATTGGGGAATTGGGGGGATGGGAACAGTGCTGGGGAATTGGGGGAAGGGGAACAGACAAGTTGCTGTTGTTTTTTTGTTCTTCAGTCTAGTTGTGGAGGACGTTGCTTCACTGGCCCAAGTTGGCACCATCATTGCGCTCTTCCTGGGTGAGGCAGATCAGTCGCCGGCTTCTGGACGGCCGCTCACTGCGGCTGCTGGCCGCTCACGCCGGCTGCTGGCTACAGACGGTAGCCCATGGCAACCCACTGCCACAGGGGCTGCAGCCCACGCCGTCGCCGGCGACCCACGGCAGCCCAGCTCCAGGTTGAGCTGTTGTTCAGCATCTTAGCTGTAGAGGGCAGTGTCACTGGCCCTCATATGTGGGATCCGAACCGGGGCCCTCTGGCATCCCAAGCGAGTTCTTAACCATCGCGCCACTCGGCCGGCCCGTCATATTTTTAATTTTTAAGAGCATTTTTTGTTTTGTTCTTTGATTTTTTTTGGTAGTCTGTTATTTCATTAATTTTCATTAATTTCTCTGAGGAAATTAGTTTTAATTTTCCCTTATGTTTTATTTTCCCTAAGTAATCTGTTTCCTCCATGTTGCTTGTTATCTGTTGAAGACTTTCCTCAGATAGTCCTTGGCTATCTGCTTGTGATTAGGAGTTGGGGACTAAAAAGTTGATTGGAAATTCTAAACATTGGGTGGGGCTTGTGGACTGTGGTCTTAATTGTAGGTTGGTGTACCTGGGCCATTTGTTGGGGAACCCCCAATTTCACTATCGTTAGTCCTTTCTTTTGGGGCTGATCAGATTCTCCACAGAAGTCTCCTCTTGAAGGGCTAAGTTCTGGCTGTCAGCTTTTAGAATCCTGGTGGAGGAGAAGGGCTGGGAGGTCACAGCCTATGTTTGCCTAATTCCTCCAGTGTTTTCAATCCAGTACTCCCACCCTCCCCTAATGGGAAAGCCTCTGTTTAAACTATCCAGAGAATAAACCTACAGAATTTTGCTGTGCTGCAGGATGAGCCTATCCCAGCAGGGTGGACTCAGAGAAGTGATCTAGAGATCAGAGTACTTGTATCTTAATAGTTTTCAGCCAATCCTCCTATTTTAGTGGCCTGTCCCTTCTCCTATGCAACATGAGGTAACCATTGCCAATAATTTTCAGGCCTTTTGATATCACTGTGCTGGCTTTCCCCTCTACAAATTTAAGATTTGGCTTTTTTGTCGCTACTCATCCATCTGCTCTCCAGGTTTTAAAAAAATCATATCGTTGTTGTCTCCTCTCCTGTTCTTCCCATTCTTTTGTATCTTACCTCCTTAAAATAATCACTTAACTATAATTTTAGTGAAGACTCAGGAGGGAGCAAAATCAGTCATCTGTATTCAGTTTGCCTTCTTTACCCTACCACTGGCTGCTTTTCCCTACTTGGCTCCCCTCTTATAGTTCATACACCAGAATTAACTGGATCAATTAAGGCCCCAGAAAAAGGATCAGTTCCTAGGTGGGCAGAGATTTTGCGTCAGACCACCTCACAGTCCAGCCTACAGAAAGCTTCTTGAAGGCTAGGTTCCTATGTTTGGTCAGTTGGGATAAAGTGACAGTGCTGCAACTAGACACAAAAAGCTGCCTCTGAAACCTGCGGCGTGAAGGAGACTCAGAGCCACAGACTGTTCTCCAGAGACAAGGTGTCAATTTACCTGTAAGAAGAGGAGAATTGCCTTCGACATTCTTGGCATTCGGATTGCAGCCACTGAGAAGAAGAAAACTGGCGTTTTCTAAGAGGCAATTGCTGACAGCCAAAAAAAGTGGCGTTTCACCATTGTGGGTGGTTTGCTCCCACACACTGGGTTTTGAAGCTGAAATAAATCCATTAGACCACACAAGTTAAGATATAGAAATAATTTTAAATTTCTCAGAAGCGTCAAGAAGAGTCATAAAGGGAGTTTACCTTTCAGGGTTATTTCCAAAATGTTCTTATTTAATTGCACTGCAGCTTTATGCAGAGGAAGCCAGCCTATCTCATCTGCTTCATCAAAAGCAGAATGGCACTCGGTCAAGTGTGACAATGCATCTTCCTTACCTATTAGCAAGTCAAATGAGAACAGATTCACATTTGGCACACATTCAAGGTGGCCTGTGCTGCTTCTGAATTCTACCATCAAGGTCAGTGCATGAGACAGCAGAATTCTAGCACCACCTTTATAACAGACAAATTTAAATGGCATAGGACAAACAAGTAGTAAGGCCTTTCATCTAGCATTCCATACCACCAAGGCCTGTGAATATCCGTCATCTTGTCACATACAGAAAAACAGCTCTGTCCACCAAGAAGCCCAGAGCTCTTTGCCAAGTTGTGCTGAAGTATTTTCTCCCAGGAAAAGCCACATCAGACCCTTGACAATCAGCTGTGGTCCCCATAGTGTTCAGCATTTAGGAAAACCTGCTTGTAGGCTTCCTGAACTTAGAGGGAAATGCTGCCAGTTGTCATCATTACATCTTACCACAAGTTGAAGAGGATAGAATAGGAGGAGTAGTACTTAACTGTCTCTATTGTTTCAACTATCTTCTTACAGTCAGTGCTCAAAAAGGAATGGAAGCTGGATGGGGGAAAAAAATTATATATATATATATATATATAATTACAAAACTTAGGAAAAGACTAAGATATTTTACATAAAACAAAAGAAAAGGGTAAAGGCAATAGTAGTTAAGCAGGAATGAACTCTTCTTGTATGAGGCAAAGACTGAGGCTTAATAGAAATACAGTAAAACCTTGGATTGCGAGTAACGTGTTTTGCGAGTGTTCCGCAAGATGAGCAAACAGTTCTAATACATTTTAACGTGGTAAACGAGCCATGTCTTGCAATATGAGTGATTTGTTTCTGGAACGAATTATGCTCGCAAACCAAGATATTACTATACTTCCAAAATGTAGTGTGACCCTTAACACTTTCTGGGGAAACTCCTCTCCCATGTCTGTCTTCCCTTGTTAGGGCAAGGACTGAGGCAGAGCCTGGATCACAGCAAGCTCTCAATCAATGTTTGCTGAACTGAATTAAACCTGCCTAAGGACTTAAATGTCACAGCACATGGTAAGATTTAATGACTACTCTATAATGTCAATGATTGTAGCCAAATTATTTAAAAACATAGTAAATAATCATGGTGTGAATTTTAAAAAATATTCGTGGTCAGAATTTGTGCTCAGAAAACACTATTAGCAGTTTTTTTAAGGAATATTATTATGAAAATATCTTAAAATAAAGTTTTAAAGCTCACTTAAGAATATTATATTATTTTAAAATCTAGAATATAAGGATTGCCATATTCCCATTTTCTATGATTATTCAATGAACCCAGCTTGAAGGGAATAAATTCCCTTAGATAATCTGTCCTACTTACAATTTGCTTAGAGATTTTAGTATTGTATTCATTTTTTATGGATGCTGTAAGAAATGACCACACACTTAGTAACTTATAATCACACAAATTTGTATAGTTCTGCAGTTCAGAAGTATGAAATTGGCCTCACTGGGCTAAAATCAAAGTATCAGTAGGGTTACACTCCTCTGGAGGCTCTAGGGGAGACTGCTTCTTTGCCTTTTCCATCTTCTAGAAGCTTCCCACATTTCTTGGCTCATGGACATCTTCCTCCATCTTCAAAGCCAGCATTGCTGGGCCACATCCTTCTTCTCTGCCATCTCTTAGATTCTCTCCTGCCTTTCTCTCCCACTTTTAAGGACCCTGTGATTACATTGATCCCACCTAAATAATCCAGGATAATTGCCCTGTTTTAAAGTCAATTGATTAGCAACTTTAACTCCATTTGCAACCTTAATTCTCTATTGCCAAAGAGAATTACATATCCACAGGCTCTGGGGATTAGGACAGGGACATTTTTATAACTATAGCTAATTTTAATTTCTCTCAAACATTTTATTACTCTTAATCAAAATCTCTATACCTTTCAACCTAAAATCATGAAATCAAGTCAATTACTCAATGAACTTTAAAATGTTTAATCACAATGTTAATACAACAGATAATCTAATGAACCCAGTGTTTTTATACAACTTTAACTATTTAAAGGTTCTTTTACAGATTATTCCTAAATTTAATGCAAAAGTGTGGAATAGTGTGGTAAAGAACACAGACTCTGAGGCCAGAATGCCTGGCTCTTTATTTACTAGCTCTGTGACCTTGGGTAAGTCACTTCTCTGTGCCTCAGTCTCATCTCTAAATAGGGATAATAGTACCTACTACCACATAGAGATGTAATGAGAATTAGGATTTAAATGAGTTAGTATTTATGAAATGCTTAATAAAGTACAGCACATAGTGATTACTCTATAGTTCGTTACTTAAAAAAATGTTGTAGGTGTAATGTACTCCAACCATTCTATATTTAATTATAAAATCTCTTGGGATTAAAACACATTTATCCAGTTTTACTTCCAGCAGGCAAGTATAAGTCACTGTTGCAAGCAAATAGGGTTTATCACCCCTGAGAAACACCAGTAACTACTCAGGGGGCTGAGGTTGCTCATCAGCCAAAGCCCATTTGACTAGGTGGGCTTACCTGTGGACAGCCCATTTCCAAGGCAATTTTCTTACACCACTGAGGGGTCCATGGGGTCCTTTTCTAGTGTTGTCATAACAGAACTCTGAATACGTTTCAGAAGGACCTAGTCTCTTGCGGGTTTAAGTTTATGTAATTCTTCCTTTTGATTTGAGTAG
>NW_017732815.1:82060-95200 GCF_001890085.2 Hipposideros armiger | reverse complement strand
GCAATTGCAGAGGTCTTTGCAGTTGAAACTACTGACCTTGCTCTGTCCCAGCGTGCTCCATCGAGATATAATCCATGGATAAAAACGCCATCTTCTGGTTCTGTCTCAGATGTATCAGATGGAATAACCTGAGGGTAGAGACACACACTAGTAATCGTCTCCTTCCCAGACAATTTTTGTCTCATAAAGAAAACATTAGCTAAATTTTCAGAACACATTCATGGAAACTCCAAGATATTATAGCTCGTTAAGCTATACATTTTTCAGTAAAATGGAAATGTAAAATACAGTTTTTAAGGCATTTGATGAGATTTTATTGTACCTCACATTAATTTTTGCTAAAATAGAAGCGCAGCATTAGATTTTTAAAATTAAATATTGAGATATATAAAAGTTCTATCATAGAGATAGCAAGACAAATATATACTTTCTTCATGAAAATCAAAGAATGAAAAGAAGTCAAATTGTATATAATGGGCTATAAAAATATGAATACATATCCTCCTTGCTTTAATACATGATTTTAATGTAATGATACACTGTGGAGTTTAAGGAGTTACTGTACCTCAAATTCATATCCTAGTAAATCAATAGGGATGGTATACTTTCTGGCATAATTCTGCATAGCTCCAGTTAAAAAGGCTTGGGTGAAAAAGAAACCTGAGAGCCAAAACACGCAAGGTTTTCCTGAATTATACCAGTCCTATAAAGGGAAAACGAAATGCACTATGTTGATTTTTTTCAACTTACACAAGCGTCATCTAACATACAATTCCTGATTCTGGTTTTCATGTGTGTTGCCCACACTTTCATCACAAGACTCTCTTCCCTGACACCAATCACAAAAACTATATTTTGGTCCTCCTACTTTTTCCTTGTCTAGCTATTCTTGGAAAAACCTAACTGATTTTAACATAAACCTGAATACACAAAGTTTGAGAGATTTAAATTTTCTGCAAAAAGCCAAATGTAAATTATTTGGGGATTAATCATATTACTTAATCCCACTCAAAAACAACCATTTTAGGGACAGCTGGATGGCTCAGTTGGTTAGAGCGCATGCTCTGAGCAATAGGGTTGCCGGTTCGATTCCCAAATAGGCCCGTGAGCTACTAGATTGAAGACAACAACTTGAGCTGAGCTTCAACTGAGCCACCGGTGGGCAGCCAGATGGCTCAGTTGGTTAGAGCGCATGCTCTTAACAACAAGGTTGCCGTTTCGACTCCCACATAGGATGGCGGGCTGCATCCCCCACAACTAGATTGAAAATGGCAACTGGACTTGGAGCTGATGGGTCCTGGAAAAAACACATTGTTCCCCCAAAAATGACCAATTATTCATAAATCTAAGCCTCGGGCTCTTTTCGTAATTTGCCATCAGTATTAAAATCATAACACCATGTTTGAACCACAAACTTAGAATCTTCAAAAATATATATGTCACATATTACTTGGGTTTGGATAAAGTAAAAGTTTAATTCTCTATTCGGTACTTTGAAATGTGTATAATTTTCAATATTTTAAAATTTTGGTTAGATTACCAAACTACTAATCATATTCAACTAAAAGACATTCAAGTGACCATAGTGAATTTCTAATATCTCCCAGTCAATCAAAAATTAAAATTATATATATGTATATTATATATAATCTTTTACCTGTAAAAAGTTCAACCGGGCTAGAAAATCTGTGACGTAACTTCCTAGAGGTTTAAGACTTGGGTATGATCGTTTGGCCCATATTTCTGGAACTTTCCCAAGAAGCAAACTGCTGGAGAGTGCCTCCAATGCAGAATCCATTACAACCACGCCTTTAATAGCTTTTTCAAGGTCCCGTAGAGTGTGACGTATAGTTTTAGTTAAACTGCAAGGAAATAACTTATGTCATCAACCTATATATGAAGTAAATATCAACACAGAATTTGTCTTTTCAGAAGAAATGGCAGGAATTTAATTTACAGCTGTATGAGGGTGTTTCCCACTTGGTAATGTAAGGTAAGTTTAGGTTATACTTAAGCGAACATCTTTCATTTTAGTAATAAGAAATATTTTAAAATATAGAAAGTAATACAACCAACTTTCTGAGTATTATTGTTCAGGACCAAGCTAATTTAAGCAAAGAATGATTTATGGAAACATATTATGTAAATAATGTTACAGATGACATGCAAATACAGAGGGTGCCAAACCAATGTATACACATTTTAAGAAATATTAAAATTGTAATAATATATACCGATAACAAAAGATGAATACAAGTCATGTGTATACATTGTTTTGGCACCCCTGGTATGTTATAAAGTTATAAAAGTTATGCATAATGGTGAAAAATGCAGAAAAAGTTATAAAGGTGTTATGCAGTGGCCTAAACTTGGGAAACGCTATATCAAAACATAAAGGGCATATTCATTTATGTGCTTTCAAATACTTTGCTTCCCTCTTAGGCCAAAACTGCTAAGAACACCATAAATATACCTGATATGAGGATTTTAGACTAGAAGTCCAAGCAATTGAGGGATAGTATGTTATTATATATAAATATATACGGTATTTGTATAGGAAATACTGAGTTAAGGCATCATAGTGTTTTAATATGTTTTATTTTAAAACATCAACAAGTCTGGAAACTCAAATAAACTTGGAAACACTTCAGAAAATTCATAACCAAAACAGTCTCCATTCCTTAAGCCAGTACTGAATTATAGAAAATTCAGTTTAAAAAATTGAAAATAAATAATTTGTTTGCTATCATGGGGTACCTGATCAACCTAGATTAGACTCAGGAAGAAAAGGGAGGTACATATATATCAAGAGGCAGGAAAATGCCAGAAGATGTGACTACATATAGGCCTAGTTAATGCTCTTTCCATCTTTAGTTCCTGCAGAGAATAGTAATGGATGGGTGAGAAATTTTTATTAATGAATATTTTTAACCAGATCTCTTTTTCATCATCATTTTTACACTATAAAAGATATCCTTCCTCCTGGGGCAGAAGGAGGCAATTTAATAATGCAATTAAATTAAATTAAATTAAAAATTAAGAGATGGAAAGGTCTAAAGAAATGGCAGGTTTTAATAATGTTTTCTTAAAATTTTAAGTCACTACCAATGTGTCTTTTTATCAACTTAGGTTGGTTGCCTTCTAAATCACTGGGGATATAGATCCTTACTTGTTAAATCTTTCCATTTCTTGTACTAACACAGTATTCATGCTCTCTTCATATCTCACAGGATACCTCCATAGGGCTGTTTCAATGTCAAAATCATTTGGTAGCTAAGAGAATAGATTTTGAAGATCACATATTACTTTCAGAATGCATAATTAATTTAATTCAGCTATAATATCACTAATAGCTAACACTGTGCAGTTACTATGTGCTAGGCATTGTGCTAACTGCTTTCCATACATTACCTCATTTAATTCTTACCATACCCTCTTAGGTGGCCATTATTCTCTTCATTTACAGATAAGGACATTTAAGTACAGAGAGGTTAAGTAACTGCCCAAGGACACACAGCGAAAAAGTGATCTGTTTAAATCCTCAGGTCTCTAACTCCTAGGCCCATGCTCTTTACTACAGACAGGATATAGCACTTTGCAGAAGATACACATTCTGAAAAGCTATGTAATTTCCTTTTGTAAATTGAATCTTATTTCCCATTGATTAAACTGATGTGCCATCTCATAACTGTTTTATATTTATTTCCAAACAACTATCAACTGGCTCCAAATAGCCTAGCTTAGGCCACTATCAAATAATGTGTGAATGTAGCAGGGTTCTGGGGCACAGGGAGAGAGAAGGCCATCAAGTGTCTGATTTCTATGAGGCAAGGCAAGAATGCTTGAGAAGAGATGAAGGGGACTTTGGGACTGACGATCAAGCCACAAGACATTGGAATTCATACTCCTTAAGGGACAAAGAAGTTTTATAATCAGGGAAGTCCCAAACTAAAAAAGTTGAGATACCCAGGTTGTCCACAGATGATGGTCTCTGGGTGGTGTAAAAGAATTCTTCTAAATCACACTAGGTGGTGTCACTCAAGGACCCTTTGGTTTAGCACAACCCCCTCTACCAGATTCCACTGCCAGGTAACTTCCTATTAGGGATCTTGTACGATCCACCATTCTGCAAGGGTTAGAACCTTTCCCCACAGAGGTAAACCACAGAAACAGTTAAGGGGTCAGGAAAGAGAAGAGCAAACACGAGAAGCAGCAGGCTAGGGGAGGAGGCTAGTCTGCTTTCACGCTGGGGTGGCTGGGCAGTGCTCTTCCCTTTCTTCTCCAGTGGCTGCAGCCAGGTGTGTGGTGAGTAGGCTCTTCTTAAGGAGTGGTGTCTGGCAAGCTACCAACTGTGAGAGTCGAGGATTGGTGCTGTCCATGGGCTTTCAAGGCAGATGGACTATGGGCCAGGTTCTGCTGTGTCGGAGTGCCTGACTCTGAAATATGGGATAATTAGAGCATTTACTCTGTGTGGGGGTGGAAGGGGGATTGTGAAGATCTGTGCTTGGGACCATAAATCTCCTTAAACTTACATTAAGACACAGAAAAAAAGGTGAGAATAGAGAACATCATTCCACTTTACCTGGTAGGGCTAGGTACATTGGACTGTATTATGAAAAAAAAAAACCAAAAAAAAAAGCTATAGCACCTAATTTAGTGATGCTCTTATCTCCCTATGCTTCCTCACTTCCTAAGGTATAGATTAAAAACTATTCATTCCTAGGTCCAGCAAGTTCAGACTACTTCCTCCATTTTTAAAAAGTAGGTCCATTATCTTTGCTTAGAAATGATAATAAATTATATATTCATTAGCTCATCCACAACTATAGTTACTAAGAACTTACTATGTGCCAGGTATTATGCAAAGTACCTTAAATTCATCACCTCTTTAATGTTCACAAGAACTTTATCACCACTTTACAGATTTGGAAGCTAATGTTCAGAAAGGTAAACTATCTCACTCAAGGTCAGAATGCTACTAAATAGAGTTTTCAAATTGCCATTTCAGTACCATTTTGATTTATATTATATTATAAGCAATATATTTTAAGCTAAACATTACCTTTTTGAGAATATCTTTGGTAATTTCTAATAGAACCTGGTCAGTACTTCCTGAGGAGCCTGTCTGTTTGGAGCCTCCCTGGGTGAGGAGCAAGGACTCAAAGAGGATTTTCGTTTGTTGAAGATCTTTGGAGATATCAACATTTTCATGTAATCCAAATATCTCAGGGTGTTGAGTAAATGGGAGTTTCTATCACAATGGATTAAGCAAGCATTACATTTTCACTGGATACATTAATTCATAAGGTAGACACATACACATCAAAGAGGGTTAAAAATAAACTAAACAAACAATAGAGGAATTTTTCTAATTTTTGATGATAATTAGAAACAAATGATATCGAAAATTGATTGAAACCATAATACTTATCTAGCCCTATACATTACCAAGGAATATTTCACTGTTTTCCTTTTAGAAAAATCACTTAAATCTAACCGTATTTTCAGTGACATCAGTTACCTTAATGAATTCAATGTAATCATTATAGGTGCCTTTGGGAGGTGCATAATAATTTCCACTGGGAGAAAATTTATAATAAGGGTTTTCAATTATGTGTGAATTGTAAAAGTCAGCCAGCATGGTTAACAAGAGACGTCTGTCCCAATCATCTGTCACTCTTCCTCCATAGTTACACTCCCCAGTCAGGTAAGAGATAGCTTCAAATGGAACTGTGTCATATTCATTTATAAATAACTAAAATAAAGAAAAAATAAAATGAGGAAAAACAAAGTCTTTCACTTCATCTTCATTTTAAGATGGCATTAAATATCTATCTATCAATCATCATTTATCTATACACATAGAAGTGAGGTTGAAAGAATTATCATTGTGGGTTGTCTTTGGGTGACCTTTATGAGGCCCCTTGTCATAAAGGCCCTCATCACAACAAAGAAGCAGAAAAATATTAATATTCAGTGGTAGTCTAGTTGGATTTATATATGTGGTAAAATGTAACAGAAATAATGGGAAAAGTATTGGAGCTGGACAGACCTGAATTAAATCTGACCTCAGTGGGCAAGTTCACTTCCTAGCTATGGCTTTCTTAAAAATAGGGAAAATACCAACATTACAGGGTTGCTGTGAGGATTTGAATTAATATAAGTAAATGTGCCTAGTTCAAAGCCTGAGTTAGTAGAGATTTACAATGGATATTTATTCTTTTCTCCTTTTCCTTCTCCTTCTTCTTTTTTTGGAGGGAGCCTGCTGACCATCTGAATGTCTCACACTGAGAGGCTACAGAAACTGAAAAAGCTGGCCACTCCCTTTCCCAGCTTTCCTTACAGCTAAAGCCTAGGCCTGTGGCCTGTGCTTGGCTACTCAGATACATCCTAGACTGAACAGGGCTTTAGTAAGTAAAGAAGTAGGAAAAGCAAAGAATCTTTTGTAATGGTGTCAGAGGGCCTGCAGTAGACCAGAGTGTATGTGGCAGGTATATGAGCTCTGAAGTCAATATTCAACAAGGGTAGAGGGGTTGCTCTTATCAGACATGGTATGATTCTAGATAGGACTCTGGATGCCTTGGCTTTCCAGTCCTCTTGGTGACTCTGTGACCTACACGGTATTCTTTCAATAAATTCCTTTTCTACTTAAAGCAGACAGCCTGTTTCTGCTGACTGATAGAGCTCTTTGTAGATTTGACTGAGTGGAGAAGAGTAGAGGATAGTGAGGACCTATCTAAAGCCACCACTGAGGAGGGGACTACAAAAAGACAAAGAACCAGGGTCCTTGAGGACAATGCATTTGCTGAATCAACCAACTCCAGAGCCTGTACCTTCCTCTGTACTTTTTAAAGTGAGATAATAAGTTTCATTATGGTTTAAGCCAGTCTGAATAAGGTTTTCTACTATTTGCAGCAGAAAAAACATCCAGATGGAGATAGTGCTTCATAAACCACGGTTATAATTATGACTACTATCTCTCAATCTATTAGTAGTATTGGGAGAATTGAATAAGTTATTCTCAGCAAAGGGTTTGATACACAGTTATCCTCCATCAGTATTAGTTCCGTTCTAATTATACCTGTAGTTGTCGAATACTGATGCGTAAGTCTGATTCATTAAATCCATATGGAATATTCCAACCAAGAGGACCAAATTTCTTTCTCTCTTGTACAAGGGCATGAAAAAAACAAACTCCGAACAGCAACTTTTCCCATGCCTTTAATATAAAAATTATACAAGAAAAAAATTCTGATCAGATTTCCATCAGTAAAATGAGGGGAATCAGCAGTATTTTTCATTGTAAGATTCTAGGACTATATGTATCTCTCTACAAACTCCTATTTTAAAAAGACATGCTAATTAAAATAATGCTTATGATAAAAAGTATTAATCTTATGACTTAAAACCTTCAAAGCTAGACAAACTGCAATAATATTAAACTTTTAAAGTGCAATAATTCTACCATTTACCAAAGTACAGGTTAATAATACTTTGGTATTGTTCATAGATATATTTATAACTTCAACACTTAAATGTTATCCTATAGACTTGCTGGCATATGCTTGAGACTACAAGTGCAGGAGAATAATTAATCATAATATGAATAAATACCAATATGTAGTTCCTGACTTTGTGATTTTCCATTTGGAGATCATTTTTGAAACCACTGTTTATTTACTCCATGACATCTTCATATGTGTGACAGGTATGTCACATGGGCCTCTCACTAAGCCTGTCAGTGCTCAGGAGAATGACCACCCATCCCTTTGAGGTACCCCCAAGTAAATTTCAAGTATGCTACACAGTATGTATTTTTAAGTTAGACAATCTTAAATAGCTCCAAATGCAGTAAAAATCCATCCAGCTATTTTCATGTGATGCAGTAGTAGAAACTGTTTCTATAATATTAAAATGTTAAGTACACCATGGCTTAACTAAATAACTGTATTCTTGAAATGTTGTCAATAAATCAAAGCATATTATACATACACTGGATGAATGCTGTGGTGATATATTTAATGGGGAAAAACCTTTTGGCAATAAGAGCAATATCCTAATTTAGGTATATTTTCACATAATGGGTTTTCTTAAGGAGATGATAATTTCCTCTACATTTTTGGCCTGTGCTAGTAAGCCAAGAAGGCTCCTGTGGTATCAGAGAAACCTTAGTGTTCAGGATGATGCATACTTAAGGTGAGATACTGTTAGCCTAAGATGAGTTGGAATATACAGAGAACATTTTCTACAGCTGTGGCTGAAATTAGATATGGCCGAAATTAGATATGGGCTGAACAGATGTGATAAGGGCCATCACAGGAATTTGCCAGTTCTGTTATCTAGATATTTCTTTTTTTTTTTTTTTTAGCTGAGTCATCCTGCCACCTGCTGGCAACTCAGCAGCAGCTCAGCTCGGGCTGGGAATCGAACCAGCAACCCTGTTGCTCAGGGCTCACACTCTTGAGCAAGCTCTTAGCCAACTGAGCCACTCAGCCAGCCCTCTAAATATTTTTTAAAACCAATCTATATATTTTAAAAACACTCTTAAATATTAAAGAATATATTATTAAAAAAAAATTTTCTGCAGGCTGCTATTTTTTTCCTCCCCCAGTGTGTGTTTTTTCCAACTGATTTCTGAATTATATTTTCCAGGGTACATTTTGTGACTAATCCAAGGGGGTAGCAGGATGATATCATCATCTACCTAAAGATGATATCATCAACCCAGCATCAATGGGGTATGTCTTTTGGTTTGTTTTCCATGATGTACCTGAGTTTCCTTATTTAAAAAACAAGGTTGTGATAATAATACTTATATTAGAGGGTTATAAGGCTTGTATATTTAAACTACCCAGAACCTGCTGGTGTTCAATAAATGCTTGTTCCCTTTCTCCCCCTCCCATTTCTTTCCCTGTTTTTGTCTTCTCATAGTTCATAGTACAATCATGGCAGTGGTTCCAAACTGAGCTAACAATTGAATTTCCTTTGTTATTTGTTTCTTGACACAAGTTGTTGAGCTCCACTTTGGACTTAGTGAATCAGACTCTCCAGGAGTGGGGCACTGACATCAGTAACTTGAACAAGCCCATCGGGTGTATGGGGCTATGCTTGATCTTGCATACATTTCCCTTGACTAGAATGTAAGCTCCATGAAGACAGAGATTTTTATGTTTGTATATTTCATATGTTTATATGTTTATTGCCATATTACCAGTTCCTAGAAGAGTGCCTTATACGTAGTAAGTGGTTCAAGGAATATTTATTGGATGGATGGATGGATGGATGGATATATGGAAATGTATCCTTGCCCTTAAGGAGACTACAACTTAGTTTAGGAGACAGATATAAAACTAACAAATAACTAATATAATGCTGACCGAGTGGCTCAGTTGGTTAAGAGTGAGCTTAAGAGCATGAGCTCTGAGCAACAGGGCCACCGGTTCAATTCCCACATGGGCCAGTGACACGGCGCCTGAGCTGAGCTGCCACTGAGCTGCCAACAAGTGGCAGGATGGCTCAGTTGGTGAGAGCACATGCTCCTAACAACAAGACTGCCTGTTCGATGGTGGGCTGCGCCTGCCCACAACTAAGACTGAACCCAGCACCTTGAGCTGAGCTGCCACCCGGATGGCTCAGTGGATAGAGCATGCACTCTTAACCAAAAACTGCCAGTTGGACTTCCACATGGGATGGTGGCTACACCCACCTGCAACTAAGATTGTAACACAGCACCTTGAGCTTAGAGGCCATGAGCTGCCGATGGGCAGCCAGATGGCGATTGGCGCCCTCCACAACTAAGATTGAAGAACAACAACTTGGCTGGTCCCCCTCCCCAATTCCCCAAAGCTGTTCCCCTCCCCAATCCCCCAATTTAAAATAAAATAACTAATATAATTCCTAGATAATTCAAATGCCCAAGATGTCGATTTACCTATCAGTATAAAGATCTTATTTACTTTTTTTTATTGTGAAATAAACATTTTTTAAAATTAGTTTCAGCTGTACAACACAGTGTAATAGTTATACTTTTTACCCCTCAAAGTGACAACCCCCTTCCCCCAATCCGCCACCCCACTCCCCCCATATCATACATATTTATTACAATTCCCTTGACTCCACTCCCACACTATACTCCATGTCCCATGACTTATAGTTGACATACAATATTATACAACATCAGCTTCAGGTGTACAGTGCAGTGATCAAGTCTCTACCCCATCCATGAAGAAGTCTCCCTAACAAGACATGTGACCACCTGACACCCTACAAAATATTTACAACATTATTAATTATATTCCTCAAACTGTCTTTCATGTCCCTGTGGCAATATTGTAGTTACGTATTTATGCTGTCTAATCTCTTCCCCTTCTCCCTCATCCCCACCCCCTCCCAACTAACAGCCATCAGTTGTTCCTCTATATCTCTGAGACCACTTCTGTTTACTTTCCTCGTTCATTCAGTTTTTTAGGTTCCACATATAAGTGAAATAATTTGTCTTTCTCCAACTGACTTATTTCACTTAACAGAATAGTCTCTAGGTCCATCCATATCATTGCAAATGGTACGATTTCATTCTTCCTTATAGTGGAGTAATACTCCATTGTGTAAATGTACCAGTTTCTTAATCCAGTCATCTACTGATGGGCATTTCGGTTGTTTCCAAGTCTTGGCTATTGTAAATAGCACTGCAATAAACATAGGGGTGCATATATTTTTTCAAATTAGCATCTTGGGTTTCTCTGAATGGAAACCCAAGAGTGGAATTGCTGGGTCATATGGTAGTTCCATTTCAAGTTTTTTGAAATACCTTCTTATTTACTTTTAATAGTCAACTGATGATAGTTCAAATTATTGCTGGCCCAATGGTCATAAATTAGCCTTATCAAAGGGTATTCCAGCTATTTCTAGGAGCCTCAAAAAAAGTTTCATATGTGCCTACAAAGCAGTCCGCTACAAAAACCCTAGGGCAGTGGTTCTCAAAGTGCGCTTCCAGGACCGTCAGCATCAGCATCACCTAGGAATGTGTTAGAACTGTAAAATTTTAAACCCTACCCCAGACCAACTGAGTTAGAAATTCTGGAGGTGGGGCCCCACTAGAAGATTGTGATGCACATTGAGAACCAATGTCATAGGGCAACTACACTCTTTTACTCCTCCCACCCCAGCTCCTATTTGTTTTTAGTACCAAAGAATTGGCTTGATGAAGCCTTACCCATCACCTCTGTTCATCATAAAAATGACGATACAATACGTGGCAAGGGTGCTATCTTTGGATGTTTTACAGACCCCAATACTTGGGTGGCAACATTGCTTGCTCCTTGTTGTAATACAGGAGGAGAGTGCTGCTTCTTCAACTCAGAGCCATTCTATATACTAAGCCCCCAAACAGCTCTGCTTTTGTTTAGAATCTTTAAAAGTTTCCCTTGGGGCTTCCCGAGTGGCTCAGTTGGTTAAGTGCAGGAGCTCTGAGCAACAGTGTTGCTGGTTCGATTCCCACATGGGCCAGTGAGCTGCGCCTGAGCTGAGCTGCCGCTAAGCTGGTGAGAGCGCGTGCTCTTAGCAGCAAGGTTGCCGGTTCAACACCCGTAGGGGATGGTGGGCTGCGCCCTCCTCTCTCCCCACACTCCTCCCCTCCCCGCAACTAGATTGAAAGCGGCGACTGGACTTGGAGCTGAGCTGTGCCCTCCATAACTAAGATTGAAGGACAACAACTTGACTTGGAGCTGATGGGTCCTGGAAAAACACAGTGTTCTCCTTCCCATATTCCCCAACACTGTTCCCCTTCCCAATTCACCAATAAAAATCTTTTTTTTTTTTTGGTTTGTTTTGTTTTGTTAAAGTTTCCCTTCTCTGCTTCTGGCTCTCTCTCCTCTAATTGCAGGAGTTCAAACTCTGGATGGGGATCAGACAACATACCACCTTTTTCATTTTACTATGGTCTCTTCATAGCTAAAACCACCAAGTATCCTTCTTTCCCCCCAGAGTTATAAATGAAATTATTGCTCAGAACTAGAGCACACAAAAAGTATCATTAAGCAGGAAGAAATTAGCCGGCTTCCAAAGACTTCAATCATTTAGGCAAATACATGTATGATAAATAGCAATGTGTTGGAGGTGAGGGCAGGGGATGATTTTTCTCTAGTATTGATATTTTCTTCCATGTGGGGAAACCTCAATTGATGTGATGCTCCTGGATTTTCTCCATCCTTGTACTCACTGCAGGAGAGGGGAGTGGCCTATCTGATCAGTAAATTTGGGAAAAGCTAACTAGATATGTTTTGTTCAGCTTCTCCCTTTTCTCTCTTAGCATTGAGCTTCCTGCAGGGAAGGAAGTTTTCCTTTGTTCCTCTGGGTGGATAAATCTGCTTAATTCTGGGTTCAGTAATACGAAGCCCATTGCTCATAAATATAAATTACATCTTCCTATACTATATCAGTAGTTAAGGTTATATTTGGGTTTCCATATGTTTATACTTTTTCCTATTTCTTAATTGGTAAGAATTCAGGCATGGAAAAGTACTCCTAAATTTCCCCATAACCATATGCAAAACTGTTTTCCATGGATACATTGAAAAGCATTATTAATATGTCAAAACATCATTGCTAGAATTTAAGATCCATGAAGGCAGATTCTTTGGGGGGGGGTCTATATTATTCCCACTACTTTATATCTAGCACCCAGGACAGTGCCTAACACACATATTTGTTGAAAGAATGAATAAATGATGTGAAAATAGTTTGCTACATTTGGGTCTTAATGAAATACACTATTGGACTTTGGTTTACAAACTAAGATACATTCATTTACTCAACAAATATTTATTTGACTGTCTACTACTTGGGAAGCAGAACACAAACTATTGAAAATAAAATGATAAACAAGATAGGTACAATATCTGTATTCTTAGGAAATGTCTAAAATTTCACATTATTAAATAAAATACTTATATTTCCATGCTTTATCACTATAAAAACGTATTTTAAACGTTCTAGAGCAGCGGTTCTCAACCTTCCTAATGCCGCGACCCCTTAATATAGTTCCTAATGTTGTGGTGACCCCCAACCATAAAATTATTTTCGTTGCTACTCTATAACTGTAATTTTGCTACTGTTATGAATCATAATGTAAATATCTTTTTG
>NW_017732815.1:70099-81330 GCF_001890085.2 Hipposideros armiger | reverse complement strand
CAGTGAAGCAATGTCCTCCACAACTAGACTGAAGAACAAAAGGACAGCAACTTGTCTGTTCCCCTTCCCTGATTCCCCAACGCTGTTCCCTCCCCCAACTCCCCAATTAAAAAAAAAAAAAGCTTGATCAAGATAAACAGTGTAACAGTTAATTAAATAAATGTACTGAACTCCATAGGAAATAAACATACTTTTAGAGATGGATAACTTGTGAGCCAAAGCCTAAAGGATGAGTTACAGACTTCAGGGCTAAAATCTTCACATATCTTTTCCAACATGGGCATCCAGGAGACGGCAAGGTGACAGTTCTGTAGGCAAACCCAAGTTCCTTCTTCTATTGCTGCTTTAATCATTTTTGTTGCAATTGGTCCTTGTCCCTGTCCCAGTGAAATAGCTTGAAATTTATTTCCAGACATCGCTTTATCATTTGCAAATTTCAGTAGGCCTAAGAGGGCACAAAAAAAATGGTTTCACTGCTTACTCTAAAATTATAAACTATGTCTTATGTTTCAGTGATAGGTATTTAATGTGGAAAATACTAGTTACCTTTCCTTATAAATATGAGATTCACTATCTAATTTACAATCATATAAGAAATGGACATTAAGTATGATGATTTATTTGTAATTTCTTTGAAGTTTACAGTATATAGATATACTTACTGGCCATGGGATCTGCTCCTGGTGACAGCACAAAAATTAAGGGAATGGTGCAATTTGAATCCAAGTAACTCTTTGTCAAATCAAATGGCGGAGGCTCTACAAACTTTTTCCCTAGTTTGTCAGTTACATAATTTGTTATAGCTGGAGTTATCTGTTAAAGAGAGAAAAGATATGATCTTTAGAGTAGTTTTTATTTTACATAACAACTTAGACTATTACTGAAAACCAATAAAGAGTAAAATATGAGTCTAATGGCCAAGAAAAGCATGTAGCGTATTATAGACAAAGTGCTAATTTCCCTAATACACAAAAAGTGACTATAAATTGATGGGAGAAGACTAACAATCAAAAGGAAAATAGGCAAAGAAGATGAACAGTTTATAGAAAATGAAATAGAAATATATCTCAAACATATGAAGAGATGTTCAATCTCATTTCAGTATAGCAAAGACTGCAAACTGTCCCTCTTCTTTGTCTCCTTTTGGTAATAGAACCCCAAGTTTTCCCAACCTTTTTTAAAAAAAATTATTGGGGAACAGTGTGTTTTTCCAGGACCCATCAGCTCCAAGTCCAGTAGTTGTCTCAGTCTAGTTGTGGAGGGCCCAACTCAGTGGCCCAGGTGGGGAGATGAACTGGCAACCCTGGTGTTGCGAGCACTGTGTTCTAACCAACTGAGCCAACTGGCCCCCCTTTTCCAACCTTCCGGCAGTTAGACGTGCTCATGGGACTAAGTTTTGGCCAGAGGGATACAAGTAAAAATTATATATGGAGCTTCCAGATCATACTTTAATAAGGAAGCCATTTGCCTTCAACACTGTCTTTTCTTCTTCAAGAAATGTGGTGTTCATGAGCCAGCTTCAGTCTTGCTGATGAGGACCATACTCAAAGAGATTCTCTGGCATGAGAAAAGGAACTCGAATTTCTGAATGATCTCAAGAACAGTGCTGGCCTTGCAGCCCTCAAGCATTTGCTCAGGGATGTTAGGAGAGAGAGAATTTAATTTCTATTTTATTTGAGCTACTGTATTTTAGGTCTCTGTTATGGCAGCTTACTCTATAGCCAAATCACAATAAAATACAAATTATAACTATGCTTAGATACCATTTTTACCTATCAGATTGATATATAAATGCGACAAAGATAACCTCTGCCTGTTTGCTCCAAGGTTGTTTATTTCTTCATAGCAGGCTGAAATCCACTCAAAAGCCCACTGGTACCAAACTCAAATGTTTACATATTCAGTTGTTTTAAACATAGCCCGATTAAATTATACCCAACATCTGCTGCTTGTCGATAAGATAAGCCCCAGGACATGAAGGCCCCAAGATTCTGCTGCCCTTTAGAACTCTGATCCAGAGACCAGACATCACCTAGACACCACATCTGCCCTGCTCTCCCTCGGAAGTTCCCTTACCCTCCTCCCCCCACCAACCCCAACCTGTTGACAAACTCCTGCTAAGTGACTTCTCCATCCCCAACATGCAAACCTGTCATCATTCAATGAAGGTCATGTTTGTTACTGTCCCTCATGGTCATATCTTTTTCCTTGATCAGCCCCCAAATTCCTCAAACCCTCTGCATAGATTGTTAAAAGATCCAAAAGTTTGGCAACATACTGTGAGGGCAAAAGTACGGGTACACAGACATTTTCATCCACTGCTGTGGCAGAGTAATCTGGTATAACATTCATGGAGGGCAATTTGGCAACAACTATAAAACTACAAATGGGCAAATCCACTGACCCAGAAATTTCATTACCAGAACTTTATTCTGAGAGGGAGTTGCACATGTGAGAAGTGACTTTTGAATAAGGTTACTCATTGCAACACTTTTATAATGGGTAACATATAAATATACAAATAAACAACATACAAATATTGTAAAGATCCATCAGTAGGAACTGGTTAAAAAAATTATGGTATATGAAATGATGGAATACTATGTAATTGTGAAAAAGAATGAGAAAGTTATTTATGAACTGATAGGGAAAATAAAGATATGCAAAACAGTGCATGCTATAATTTGTGTTAAAAATAAATGGAAAATTTATGTGTGCATAAAAGTATAACAAATATAACAATTGCCTGAGGGGAAGGATGTTGAATAACTCGGAGATGGAGAATGGAGGTTAATTTTTCACTGTATTCATATATTCATGTTTCAGTTTTGAATCACAAGAATATATTACTTATTAATTATATTAAAATTAATTAAAAATAAAAGAATGCTATTCATCAACATTAGCAGCAGAAAATAAGTACAAAGAGGTTTTGGATATTATCTTCTAAATGCCAAAGAACTTTCAAAAGTGAAAACTGTAGGAATTCAATGAAAAGAGAGAGATCACAGGCTTCTACAGTCCTGAAAGGTTTGTAGAATAGATGGGAAAAAAGAATGGAGTCTTATCTATGAGTAATTTTGTGTAGTTGTGAGCAATTCTGTAGTTTGAAACAGTGGAAGTTTCAAGGAGAAGATAAGAATGGAATGGCAGGAAAGAGGTCTGATTAGTCAAGGTAACAAGACAGTCAAGCTGTACTTTTGTCATTATTCTGTTGGTATTGCAAGGCCATGAAAGGTTTTTCAAAAAGGAGCTCACAACAACATAGCAGCTTTTTAGTTCTTTCTTTAACAACTTCACATGAACAATGATGAATTTTTTTTATCATTTTACCATTAACAACATGTACAGTTTTTACTAATATAGTAGATTTTCAATATACATTTTAAGGAAAGGAAGATGCTGAGGACACAGAGACCTTGCTTCCCATTCATCTACTTACTGGCCAGGGGCAATGGTCCCTGAGATAAAGTAGCTGCAATTAAGTATGATTGTTTTCTATAGAAAAAGTACCTTATTCCAGTAATTTGATAAAAGAAAAAGCAATAACACTTTTCTATAAGATTTTGATCCTTTACGTAATATACTCTAGAGAGGAAATTATGGAGACTTGAGCAGACCTGGAGATGGGATTTTATGTGTCAGTTTGGCTAGGACACAGTACCCAGATATTCTGTCAAATACTAGGCTAGATGTTGCTGTGAAGATATTTAAAAGAGAAGATGAACATGTGTATCACTAGACATTGAGATTGCCCTCCATAATGTGAGTGAGTGGGCCTTGTCCAATCAATCAGTTGAAGCCCTTAAGAGAAAAAAGACTGACTTCCACTGAGGAAGAGGGAATTCTATCAGCAGACTGCCTTTGGACTTGAGCGGCAACATCAACTTTTCTCTGGATCTTTGGCCTACAGATTTTGGATTTGCTGGCCTCCACAATCACATGAGCCAATTCCTTAAAATCTGTATTTCTCTCTCTATCTTTAGCTCATTTCTATCTCTATCTCAAGCGCTAGCTCTAGCTCTAGCTCTCTGCTCTATTGGTTTTGTTTCTCTGGAGAATCCTAATATAGGCTTTAGTTGAACTTAGTTTAATTCAGTTCAACTGAACTCAATTCACAGACATTTATTGAGTGCCTACCATTTGCCAGGCACTACTTGAAGTCCTGGAGATATATAGCAAAATAAGACATAGGTCCTGACCTCGAGAAGCTTACAGTCTAGTAGGAAACCCTAACAAATAGATGATTACTATATGTCCCAGTGTGGTAAGTGCTGTGATGTTAAAGCACAGACTCCCAAGCATGGCAGACAAATAACTCCACAAATGGTACTGAAGCAACATCTCCATTGGCCATCAGGGAGCCATTCAGTGGAGTGCAGATAGGCAGGTGTTTCCCAGATATAGATGTATACATTCCTCAGTTTGCCATGAACAAGCAAGTTTATTGATGATAAAATAATGAAAAAAGCATTGCTTTGTCCTTCAAGGGACTTACTGTATAGTGCAAGGAATATACATATATACACACCTATCAGGTAGGAAAGAATGAGTTAAGTTTTAGTCATAGACAAAGGTCTTTCAGAGTTAGAGTAAGGAGAAATACTCAAGAGTCAAGTAATTATGTAGGCCTCTGAACTTACTCAGAGACTGAATGAAGCATTAGATAATGCTTCTTATCAAATTTTACTCAAAAAGTAAAATGTAAAAGAAAGACAGAAAGACAAAGAAGGAAAGAAGGAAGGAAGGAAGGAAGGAAGGAAGGAAGGAAGGAAAGAAGGAAGGAAGGAAGGAAAGAAGGA
This sequence comes from Hipposideros armiger, assembly GCF_001890085.2. Lineage (NCBI taxonomy): Eukaryota > Metazoa > Chordata > Mammalia > Chiroptera > Hipposideridae > Hipposideros > Hipposideros armiger. The sequence continues at coordinate 76,528 of NW_017732815.1, read as the reverse complement.
AGGGGGAGGAGGGAAGGGAGGAAAGAAGGAAGGAGGGAAGAAAGGGATGAGGGAAAGAAGGAAAGAGGGAAGGAAGGATAGAAGGAACAAAGGAAAAGAAAGAAAAAAGAAAGGAAAAGAGAGAAAAAAGAAAGGAAAAGAAGAAAAGAGGGGACCATCACAATCATTTTCAACACCTTCATTTTATACGAGGTGTAACAGGAGCTCAAAAGGGTGAAGTGACTTACTCAAAGTTTAAACTACATGTATGAGCATAGTTTTTAGTTTTCTGTCTAAAATTTTTCCTTTTGTAACATCATAATCACCTTTCTTGGATGTGTGAAAATTGGTATCAGCCTATTTATTTTACCTATAGAAAGATTTTTTGTGCATGTTTCAACTAATAAAATTGTGGCATGTACAAGCTTTTCTACCATCTTCTGTTTCCAGGCAATGTAGAGTTAACAAGGACCAGATTTACCCTCTCATCATAAACTAACAAATGGGCAAAATGAATAAAACAATCATTTTCAGACATTGGACTATTCTGACAACAGGTGGTACAGTACTGTGATCCCTAAGAAAGAGGAAACAAACAAGATGAGACCTAATGTTCCCTTAGCTTTCTTCTAGGAGGTACATTCCAGATTGTGAAACAGGGAGATCAATTGAAAGCAGAGCAACACAGTGTTGTTGAGTTGTGAAGATAGAAATCAGAGTTCAAGAAGGCTGAAGCTGCTGGAAATCACAGAGTTCAAACTAGAAGGGGACTATCCAAAAAAGAGCTTGGAAACCTGCATAACAGAATCCTTGAGTCTTTGCAGAATACTATGGTGTGCATGCACAGGACAAGCAAAGATTGAATGGGAAGCTGTGAACTGGGGACCTGAGAAGCTACCAGAGTTCATGCAAGGCTGGGTATCACTCAAGTTCCCTATAGCCACAGTGGAGAGTCCTTGGTGATCACTTGGGGCAGTCAATAAAGGCCCCAGAAGGGCCATACGTTAGTAATGGAGCTAAACTATCCATTGAAAGGCTATTCTATCTACCCTAACAAATCTTAAAACAATCTGAACTTAAGTAATTTAAATACATAGCCAAAGGGGTTGGCTAAATTTTCTATAGAAGGCTAGATAATAAATATTTCAGGCGTTGTGGGCCATATACAGTTTCTGTGGTGTATCCTTTTTCTTTTCTTTTTTTATAAAAACAACCATTTAAAATGTAAAAATCATGCTTAGTTCATGGGCTAGACAAAATTAATTACTCATGGGTTAGATTTGGCCCACAGGTGTTGTATGCTAATGCTTGAACTAGCAGAACAAAACTCAGCAATCTGTAAAGGAAAATAACAAAATTCAAATAATCAAAAATGTCTATCATCCAATCAAACATTCCTGGGCATGCCAAGAAGCAGCAAAATATAATCCATACCAAAAGAAAAATCATTAAATAGAAGCATATCTAGAAATGATGAAACTAGCAGTCAAGGATTTAACACTGTTATTATAACTGTGTTCAAGTATTTAAAGGAAAACATGAACAGATGAAAAGAGAAATAGAATATATATTTAAAAAACAAATGAGAAGATGGCAGAATAGGCAAACACTCTGCCTGTTACTTTCCAGGATCACATTAAAATTGCAACTAAATTATAGACCAACCAACTTCAAGAATCATCTGAAGACTAGCTGAACAGAACCCCTATAACTAAGAATATAAAGAAGAGGCCACATTATCCTTGTGTGGAGCTCACCTCATGTGTAGCCTATAGAAAGGTGCCATCTTTCCTGTATTGAGCCCTCTTCCATAAAACCAAACCTGACACCACATTAGTCTGGTAAAATGCATACACACCACCTTGGCAACTCCCCGGAACCCTGCATAGCTAGTATGGCATTGTCATGGGCACTCTTGGCTCCTAGGTGGCCCAGAGAAGCCTTTTACAGCAGTATAGAGCCCACAGCAGCCTGGGGAACTTTCAGTGGCAGGAAGCTACAGCTTGCAGTGCAATCTTTCTTGGGCAGCTCTTGGTGATCTGCGGGCCAAGGTGAGAAGGGCTGGCTGCAATATTCTCTTGGCATTTTGTGGGGTGGCCATAGGCTCAGCACTAGCACAAGAACTGAATTTGCATTAATTTTGTAAAAACCACCAGCCACACCACCAATACCCTGGGACGCTGCTCTGCCAGACTCAGGTGGCATCACTAGAGGCAGTGTCAACACTGTGTAAACTAGCCCAGCCGATATACCTAAGGAGGCTTTTTATGCAGCTGAGCCTTATGAGCAGCCAGCAGGTGGCAATAGGCCTAGGGGAGCTCTGGACCTTTTGCTAAGCTGCTCCAGGCCCAATACTGGTGGCAGCCAGCCTCGTTTCACAGCGAGGCCACCCCCACATCACTCCAGGTCCAGCACAGGCAGCAGCCAACTACATATAGCTCTGTAGCTCCTACCAGGTAGCCCAGGTCAGTCATAGGCAATGCTGAAATTGTCTTGCATGGGAGGCCCTCCCAAGAGGCACCAGAAACAATACACCCAGAGGCTGGCCTCAGACCATACCAGAGCACTACCCAGTTAGCCCCACAAGTGGTACACTCAAAGGGTAGTCTCAACAGACACAAGAGATATTGGGGCAAATCCCCCTCTGCAGGGTCAGCCCACACACAGCAGCTAATATGTTGTGGGCATAGAAAGTCCTCATAGCCAGTCAGTCAATTCCACACACTGACTTGACAAAAGCAATCAAGGTTCAACTACAACAGGAGAATAGACACAACACACACAAGAGACACTCCAGGAACACACACAGAGATCAGGGAGAGTGTGCCACTGGACCACACAGGACACATATTACATAAAGCCACAGGGCAAAGACTGAGCGACATAGAAGACCTACCTGATGCATAGAAGCAAACACAGAGAGGCAGCCAGAATGAGAAAACAAAGAAACATGTCCCAAATAAAAGGACAGGAGGAACCTCCAGAAATAGAACTGCATAAATAGAAGGCAACCAACCTACCAGAGACAGTTAAAAACACTGGTTATAAGAATGCTTAAGACAGTGAGAATTTCAACAAAGCGATAACAATGAAAAACAAAGACATACAAAACTATAAAAAAGAACCAGTCAGAAATAAAGAATATAATAACTGAAATGAAGAATACACTAGAAGGAATCAATAGCAGATTAGATAAAGCAGAGTATCAAATAAGCAATTCAGAAAACAACACAGCAGAAAACATCAATTGAAACAACAAAAAACATAATTAACAAATAATAAAGATAGTTTATGGGCCACCTGTGGGAAAACATCAACCATCAACATTCGTGTCATAGGAGTGCCAACAGGAGAAGAGAAGGAGCAAGGGAACGAGAATCTATTTGAAGACATAGTGACTGAAAACGTCCCTAACCTGGCAAAGGAAATAGACATACAATCCCAGGAAGCACAGAGTCCCAAGCAAGATGAACCCAAACAGGCCACACCAAGACACATCATAATTAAAATGGCAAAGGTTAAAGACAGACAATCCTAAATGCAGCAAGAGAAAGACAACTAGTTACTTACAAGGAGCTCCCATAAGACTATCAGTTGATTTTTCAACAGAAACTTTGAAGGGAGTGGCAGGGAATATTCAAAGTGATGAAAAATAGCTAATATTACAAGAAATATTAAAGATACTTCTTTAAGCAGAAGAAGGGAGAAAACAAAGATAAAAATATGAATAATAAAATGACAATAATTGTATACCTATCAATAATCACTTTAAATGGAAATGGATTAAATGATCCAATCAAAAGATATAAGGTAGCTGAATGGATAAAAAAACAAGACTCATGCATATGCTGTCTACAAGACACCTATCTCAGAGCAAAAGACACCCACAGGCTGAAAGTAAAGAGATGGAAAAAGACAGTTCATGAATATGGAAATGAGAAAAAAGCTGGGGGAACTATTTATATTGGACAAAATAGACTTTAAAACAAAGACTATAACAAGAGACAAAGAAGGATATTGCATAATAATAATGTGATCAATTCAACAAGAGGGCATCACCATAGTAAATATTTATGCACGTAACATAGAAGCACTTAAATATATAAAGAAAATATTGACTGACATAAGGGCAGAGATCAACAGCAACATCATTGTAGTAAGGGACTTTAACACCCCACTGACACTAATGGACAGATCTTCTAGATAGAAAATCAACAGGGAAACAGTGGCCTCAAATGACACTCTAGATAAGATGAATTTTTTTTTTAAAGATTTTTTTATTGGGTAATTGGGGGGATGGGAACAGTACTGGGGAATTAGGGGAAGGGGAACAGACAAGTTGCTGTCGTTTTTGTTCTTCAATCTAGTTGTGACGGACGTTGCTTCACTGGCCCAAGTTGGCACCATCATTACGCTCTTCCCTGGCGAGGCAGATCAGTCGCCGGCCTCTCTGCGGCCTGCTGGCCGCTCACGCTGGCTGCTGGCTGCACACGGCAGCCCATGGCAACCCACTGCAGCAGGGGCTGCAGCCCACGCCGTCACCGGTGACTCACGGCAGCCCAGCTCCAGGTTGAGCTGTTGTTCAGCATCTTAGCTGTAGAGGGCAGTGTCACTGGCCCTCATATGTGGGATCCGAACCGGGGACCTCTGGCATCCCAAGCGAGTTCTTAACCATCGCGCCACTCGGCTGGCCCATAGATAAGATGAATTTAATTGGTAGTTTTAGAGCATTTCACCCCAAAGCAGCACAATATACATTCTTTACAAGTACACATGGAACACTTTCCAAGATAGACCACATGTTAAGCCACAAAACACGTCTCAATAAATTTAAGATTGAAATCATATCCATTGTTTCCTCTGACCACAATGGTATGAAACTAGAGATCAATTATAAGAAAAAAAACCCTGAAAAACACCCAAGCATATGGAAGCTAAATAACATGCTACTAAATAATGAATGGGTCAGCAATGTGATCAAGGAAGAAATCAAAAGATAACTTGAGACAAGTGAAAATGAAGTCACAATGACCTAAACTCTATGGGACACAGTGAAAGCAGTCCTAAGAGGAAGTTCAAAGCAATACAGACCTACCTCAAGAAACAAAATAAAATCTCAAATAAACACTCCAACTTTACATCTGAGGAAATCAGAAAAAGAACAGCAAACAAAGTCCAAAATGAGTAAAAAGAAGGAAATAATAAAGATCAGAGTGGAAATAAATAAAAGATACTAAAAAAAAATACAAAAGATTAATGAAACCAAGAGCTGGATTTTTGAAAAGATTAAAAAATCAACAAAATTTTAAGCAGAATCTTCAAGAAAAGAGAGGACTCAAATAAATAAAATCAGAAATGAAAGAGGACAAGTGATAACAAACAATGCAGAAATACAAAAAAAAATTAAGAAAATACTATGAGCAACTATACATCAATAAATTGGACAATCTGGAAGAAATGGATAAATTCATCGAAGCATACAGCTTTCCACAGCTGAATCAAGATGAAAAAGAAAATCTGAAGAGACCAATTACTACCAATGAAATTGAGTCAGTAATCAAGAAGCTCCCACCAAACAGATGTCCTGGACCAGACGGCTTCACAGGTGAATTTTACCTAACATTCATAAAAGAATTAACATCTATTCTCCTCAAAGTATTCCAAAAGTCAAAAGGTGGGGATGTTCCCAAGCTCATTTTATGGGGCCACCATTACACTGATTCCAAATGACATTACAAAAAAAAAAAAAAGAAAACTATAGGCCAATATACCTAATGAACACAGATGTAAACATCCTCAACAAAATATTAGTAATAATATCATAATAACTTTGTACAGTGACAGGTGATTACCAGACTTATTGTGATGATCACATTGAAAAGTATATAAATGTTTCATTTACTATGTTGTATACCTGAAACTAATATAATATTGTATGCCAACAATATTTAATAAAAGATAAAAAAACAAAAGAATCCAACTCAATTTTTCTCATGTGGATACTCAATTGTCACAGCACCCTTTACTGATAAGATTGTCCTTTCCCTAGGATTTTGCAGTGCATCTTTGTCATATATCACGTGACAATTTATACTAACTCTTTATTCAATTCCATGGTTGATTTGTCTTTCCTACAGTGGCTTAATTACTCTAGTTCTTTAATAATTTTTAGGCTCTCCTAGAGCAAGCTTGCTACCTTATTTTTCTTCAGCAGTGTTTGGTTATTCATGGACCTTGTCTTAATATGTAAATATTAGAATAAACTTATAAAACTCTTCAAAAAATCTTTTCAGATTTTGATTTGAATTGCATCGAATTGATACATCTATTTTGAGAAAACTAACCTGGTGGGCTATCCGCAGGCTTGTCGCTGTGCATCTCCTTACCCGACCTGAGTGAGTCTGGATGGATCTGCGCATGGTCTTCACCCAGGACTTCCTTTGTGGATCT
>NW_017732815.1:50920-67771 GCF_001890085.2 Hipposideros armiger | reverse complement strand
TTTTTTTGAGTTAAACGTAACCTTTGAGTGCTAGAAGGGGTCTAAACTTACCCCGTTGGCATAAGTGCCATCCCTTTGAAGACCCTCTTTGAATGGTCCAGCAAAGACATGTCTTAAGTCCAGAATCTCCAGCCTGACTTGAAGTTGGGGAGAGAATAGTTACTGCAATGGGAAAGAGCAGATGAGTCTTAGGACTCAATATAAACGCCTTCCCTGAAGATGGGGCGCTAATGTTTGAACAAGGGACATATAGAGGGGAAACCCTCAATTAGGAGAACAGGTGAGCAGAAACAAAAGAGTTGAACAAAGAAGTCATCCTCCTGAATAATGCTGAGTAGTATTTCTTAGGAACTCAGAGATGAGAACATTTCTAATCTGGGAATCATTGCCTGACAGCCGGCTACTGGCCAGTCCCTTTCAGCTGAGAGTGTGTCCTGAGAATCCTCCCTCCTGGGACTCAGCATTGCTGACACCCATTCTCCTTTCTTCATAGATGCTTTTCTTCAGTGTGATGGGTTTTCATTTTTAGTCTTGATGTATTTGATCTCTCCTGTAAGGCTTCCTTAGCCTTTTTTAAAAAATGTTCTTAGAAGTTCTCGATGTTGAGCATCATATAATCTTAAAATTTTTAAATCTTTGATTACATAAGTAAACACTGAAAATACCTAAAATTCTTTTCGTAAAAAATTTCCATAAACACACTTCATTCTTATGAACATGCTTAAACTTTGTCTTAACTTCAAAATATATGATACCTATTAATTTTGAGCTTTTTACTCAGAAATTTATACAATTCTTAAAGCAGTCACTACCTGCTTCTCACCCTTTGATGTCAACATTTGTACCTTCTTAAATATGGCCTTCATCAATTATTGAAGGCCCATTCTAGTAACACAATCTTATAGAAACCACAGTTACAACCAAAAACCAGCACAGTTAAATCTTGGAGAAACAGGTTTAAGGTTGTTTTGTTGCTGCTTGTCTTTTATTTCAATTAAAAGATAATATCAACCTCCAGGAAAGGGGTCTGTCCAAAGAGTATCAAAGTACCAATGGGGAACCAGAGAACTAAGCAGGCCAACTAAGGAAAGTACCAAGTTGTATGACCTTGTCCAACCCTTCACGCCCCTCCTTAGGCAGAATGATAAATAATTCTTTGGCAACGCAACTAAATTCAGATTCCACGAACCAGGTGGTTACGGTGTACAGTATTCCTCCTAACATTACCAGAGCTGGGTCAGAATCTGAGCCTCCAGGAAGAAGGTACCAGAAACTCTAGTGGATAAGGACTGGGGAAAGTAAGACTGGATAGAAGCAAAGTCTAGAGAAAACGATGACAATCAGTGCTAAAGATTTACCTCTCAGAAATGAAGTACTGACCACCAACCCCTGAGATCCTGGCAAAATGCAAATATAAGTCTTGCCCAATCCTACCCTCATTTCCTCCTCTGAACCCCCTTTTATCATCTTCTTTGCCACCGAGTTCTATACAGAAGGTTCAGGCTTTGGGCTGAAATGTTGCCTTAGTACTTTTAATCCTAATGTTTTATGAGTATAGTGCATCGCACTGGTCTGCAATAAGATTTCTTTTCTACATTAGCCCATTTCATGGGTGTGTGCATTTTATAAAATTATAAATCAAACTCATGGAAATACTAATGATGTCAATCTCTACATGTATTCATCATGGTCTCATATATATAGATATACAGATATATAGATATATAGATATAGATATATATAGATATATAGATATATAGATATATAGAGATATAGATATATATGACTGTCAGACCCCAATTTTAATTATGTGTACTTACTGAAAACATATTCACAAATAAGTAAAACTCAAATCATAAGTTCTATTAATTTTAATGCTTCCAAGATGAGTCAGAATTTTCAAAGAAAATGGCTCCTTTACTTAGCTCCTTAGCTCTGGAAGTTGTTTTAAATTAGTGAAATTGGTTGTCCTGAAATGTTTACGTTGATACAGAGTTTTCCCTCCACTTCTGAGGATTCTTCCCAGTCATTAAAGAAGTTTTATATTTTAATATTAAATAAAAATTTCTTGTGATAACTTTTAATATTTTTAATAGAATATGCATGCTTTGCCTAACATTAATCTGTTCAAGGTGATGTGTAAACTCTTATAGCTTGAATTTCATTAGTGTTCTAATTTCTCTATGAACTGCAATGTTATTTCCCCACTACTCAAATCTAAAATATCATGTGACAATAAATATTTAAGAACATGAATTCCATAGCAATATTGGTTAATAGAATTCACCATAACTGAGAAAAATGTTACCAGAAATACGTATTAAGATCCATTTTATAAAATCCCAGAGTATTGTACATTCACGACTGCCCCAAAATTTAAATAAAATACTCTTACAGAATACAAACTTGTAAAATGCATCATCCAAAGAAATAGTGCAAGCAAAAATGTTGGTTTAGAGACATGAAGAGTGATTTCTTAATAAGCAATACTTAACTTTCTACTCACAATTGAATTCAGATAAATGTGACTCCATAAATATGTATCTATTCTGATGTTAAGAGAATTGTGATATGGCTTGGTATGACATTTTGCTGGTCTATTTTTACTCATATAATAGCTTATTCATTCCATAAATAAATATACCCAGGGTGCCCCCAAAAATGCATACCCATGACTTGTATTCATCGTTTGTTATCGGTATATATTATTACAATTTTAATGCAGTTTTTTCCTTTCTTAAAATGTATATACCTTTTTTTGGCAATCTCTCTCTCTCTCTCTCTCTCTGTCTCTCTGTCTCTCTCTCTCCATATATATATATATATATGATATATATATATCATATCATATCATATATATTCCATATATTCTATATGACCTATGTATTCCATATATTCTACATATTCTATATTCTATATATAATATAAAATGATTATTATCAATGTGACTTCAATGGGGAGTCAATGGTGATGATGATGAGGAGAGTGATGATGAGACACCTCTAAACTGGGATCAAGTTTAAGACTTTATAAGCGCAGATGAAAAAAAACCACCAACAAGATTTTTCTGAGGAAAAATTATAACTATCCTGTATTGATTTTTTAATAAAAAATAATAAAATGTTTTTGGATTTTTTATAATGATTTGTTTTTTGGGGGAGGGAACTTTGTTGCATTTTTATGGTGGAAAATACAAAAACCAGAACCAGCTGCATAATCTTGTATTCTGTAGATATCTGTGGAGCCTAACTGAGTGCCAGTTAAAATACTTTTTTTATTCTATATTAGAATAGTTATTCTATATATAGGATAACTATTCTAATATAGAATATTCTGTGTATAGAAATATATATTCTATATACAAAATATTATATGTATAGAAATACATGCATTTTGATATATAATAAATATATTCAGTAATAATTTCAGAATTATTCAGAATAATATATATGAAATGATGATTTTTATAGTGATTGAGGTTGAAATAATATTTTGGATGTACTGACTTAAATAAAATATATGTTATTTCACATGTTTCTTTTGACTTTTCATTATGGATACTAGAAAATTTTAGTGTCTCGTATTTTTATTGAATAGTGCTGATCTAAGCAAAACTGACCATAAAATGGTAAATGAAAAATAAATATAAAATTTATTTTACGTAATCAAAGTATTCTGAATCTGACAATCAGAAAGCAATGATAGATTCCTGGTCAAGATGGAGGAGTAGGTAAATGCTGTGCTCACCTTCTGTCACGACCACATCAAAATTACAGAAAAACCATCATTGAGAGTTGCGTGAAGTCGAGCTGAACCAAAGCCCTACAACTAAAGACACACAGAAGAAGCCACCTTGAGACTGGTAAGAGGGGCAGAGACACAGAATGGGCTGGTCCCATACCTGTGTGTGACTATTAAAAATACAAAGGGATATCTTGGCTGCAGAGGTGCCCCCCAGAAAAGCAAAGGGTCCCAGCCCAATACCAGGGTCCCTAGCCCAGGGTTCCAGTGCCGAGGAGAGAAGTCCTTATAACTTCTGGCTGTGAAAAGCAGTGGGGATTGTGGCTGGGTGAGATAGAGGGTGGCTGCAGTCCCAGGCGCTCCCCTTAAAGGGCCTGGGGAGAAACTTACTTGCTCTGAGCTGCAGTACTGGGGCAACAGTTCAAAACTCACCAAGAACATACGGGGAGGAACTGAAGTGTCTAGCCTCAGGGGGAGGGCTGGAGGGGCAGCTTCCTCCTGGAGGGAGGAGCTGGTGGAAGCCATTATTTCTTTGTTGAGCCTTCCCTCACCCTGCATGCAGATGCAGGTGGCCACCATATCTGAATCTCCATCAAACTGGCTATCACTTTTCGTCTACCCCACAATGGTAATTACCTCAGACCCCACCACACCCAACTTTCTGGCACACACAAGCTGCTTCCACTGGCTTTTCCATACAAAGGCCTATCTTAGCTCATGCTGTGGAATTTTCTAAAATCTCTCAAAGCTTCCAAAAACCCAAACAAGCAGCATCTGTCTTGACTGCGGCACGTCTGGTACCTCTGAATGAACAGCCCCAAGCCCAGCGTTAGCAACAGGCTGGCCTCCTGAGGTGCCCCCAAACCCAGCGTGGGTGGTGGGACATGCATATTGCTTTGCGGCTCATGCTACGTGGCCCAGGGCAGGGGACAGACTGTCGCTGAACTTGGACTGTGCAGATCCCCTTCCAAGAGACCCTAGGGCTGGCATGCCCGGTGGCCAGATTTGGACGAAGCCGGAGCATCACCCGGCCTCCTCCAAGGACAACACACCCATAGGGCACACAGGACAGGCACCAGAGCCCTGCTAAAGTGAACCCTGCTCTGTAGGATCAGCCCCTGCACAACAGCTCCCCAACTGGAGTCATAGCCAGTCCTCACAACAATTGTCCAAGAGTCAATGTCCCATTGACATGCAAACGCCAACCAGGTTCAAGTACAACAGGAGGGCACACGCGACCCACACAAAGGACATACCTGGAGCACCCAGCACTGGTGATCTGGGAGACTGTGCCACTGGGCCCCACAGGACACCTACTACATAGGGCTGCTATACTAAGACAGTGAGGCATAGCAGACCTACATAGAAACAAACACAGGGAGGCAGCAAAATGGGGAGACAAAGAAACATGTCCCAAATGAAAGAACAAAACAAAGCTCCAGGGAAAGAGCTAAACAGAACGGAGAGAAGCAATCTACCAGATGTAGAGTACTCAACACTGGTTACAAGGATGCTCAGTGATCTCAGGGAGAACTTCAGCTAACAGATAGGAAACATAAACATGGAGATAGAAAACATAAAAAAGAACCAATCAGAAATAAAGACTACAATAACTGAAATAAAGAGTACATTAGATGAAGCAGAGGACTGAATCAGTGATTTAGAAGATAAGGTAGCAGAAAATATCCAATCAGAACAGCAATGAGAAGAAGGAATTCCAAAAGTTTACGATAGTTTAAGGGACTTCTGGGACAACATCAAGCATATGAACATTCATATCATAGGGGTACCAGAACAAGAAGAGAGAGATCATGGAATCTAGAACATATTTGAAGAAATAATGAATGACAACTTCCCTAACTTGGCAAAGGAAATATACATACAACTCCAGGAAGTGCAGAGTGTTCCCCAAAAAATGAACCCAACAGGCCCACACTAAGATTCATTATAATTAATTTTGCAAATATTAAAGACAAAGAGAGAATCCTAAAATCAGCAAGAGAAAGAAAATTAGTTACTTATAAGAGTACTGCCATAAGACTATCAGCTGATTTCTCAACAGAAATTTTGCAGGCCTGAAGGGAATGGCCGGAAATATTCAGAGTGATAAAAAGCAAGGGCCTACATCCAAGACTGTTTTCCCAGCAAGGGTATGTTTTAAAATTGAAGGAGATATAAAGAGCTCCCCAGGCATGAAAAAACCTAAAGGAGTTAATGACCATCTGTATTACAAGAAATGTTAAAGGGACTTCTTTAAGAAGAAGTAGAGGGGGCCGGCCAAGTGGAGCATTGGTTAAGCGCTGGCTTGGGACACCAGAGGGACCCGGTTCGGATCCCACATATGAGGGCCAGTGACACTGCCCTCCACAGCTAAGATGCTGAACAACAGCTCAACCTGGAGCTGGGCTGCTGTGAGTTGCCGGCGACAGTGTAGGCTGCAGCCTCTGCTGCAGTGGGTTACCACGGGCTACTGTGTGTAGCCAGCAGCCAGCGTGAGCGGCCATCCAGAAGCCAGCGACTGATCTGCCTTACCCGGGAAGAGCGCAATGATGGTGCCAACTTGGGCCAGTGAAGCCACGTCCTCCACAACTAGACTGAAGAACAAAAGTACAGCAACTTGTCTGTTCCCCTTCCCCCAATTCCCCAGCTCTGTTCCCAACCCCCAATTCCCCAATTTAAAAAGAAAGAAAAGAAGAAGAGGGAAAATATAGAAACAAAGAAGACTAAAAATATGAAAATAAAATGGCAACAACTATGTACCTATCAATAATCACTTTAAATGTAAATCGATTAAATGCTCCAATGAAAACAGAGGGAAGCTAATGGATAAGAAAACAAAACCCATACATATGCCATCTATAAGAGACCCACCTCAGAGTGAAAGACACACATAGACTGAAAGTAAAGGGAATAAAATGCAAATGGCAATCAAGAAAAAACGCTGGAGTAGCAATATTTATATCACACAAAATAGATTTTAAAATGAAGACTATTTATAATAAGAAGCAAAGAAGAACATTACATAATGATAAAGGGATCATTTCAACAAGAGGACTTCACCTTAGTAAACATCTATGCACCCAAAACAGGAGCACCTAAATATATAAAACAAATATTGATCAGCATAAAAGGAGAGACTGATGTAATACAATCTTGTAGCAGATTTTAACACCCATTGACACCAATGGACAGCTCTTCTAGACAGAAAATCAACAAAAAATCAGTGGCCGTAAAAGACACAAACTAGACCAGATGGATTTAATTGACATTTCTACAGCATGTCACTACAAAGCAGCAGAATATATTTTCTTTTCAAGTGCACATGGAACATTTTCCAAGATAAAACATGTTAGGCCACAAAAACAAAAATGTCTCAATAAATTTAGGAAGATTGAAATCATATAAACTGTCTTCTCTGACCACAATGGTATGAAACTAGAAATCAATTACAAAAAAAAAACAAAGAAAACAACAAAAAAAGAAAAACACACAAACACATGGAGACTAAATAATATGCCCTAAACATTAATGTGCCAACAGTGAGATCAAGGAAGAAATCAAAAGACACCTCGAGACAAACAAAAATGAAAACACAACAACCCCAAATTTGTGGGATACAGTGAAAGCAGTCCTAAGAGGGAAATTCATAGCAATGCAGACCTACTTCAAGAAACAAGGAAAATCTCAAACAAATAGTCTAACTTTACAACTAAGGGAACTGAAAAAAGAACACCAAACAAAGTGCAAAGTGAGTAGAAGGAAGCAAATAAAGATCAGAGCAGAAATAAACAAAATAGAGGCTAAAAAAACAAAACAAAATAAAAATACAAAATATCAATGAAACCAAGAGCTGGTTCTTTGGAAAGATTAACAAAATTGATAAACCTTTAACCAGACTCATCAAGAAAAAAGGACCCAAATAAATAAAATCAGAAATGAAAGAGAAGTGACAATAGACACCACAGAAATATAAATAATTTTAAGAAAATAGTATGAGCAATTATATGCTAACAAATTTGAAAATCTGGAATAAATGAATAAATTCCTAGAAGCATGCACTCTTCCAAGGCTGAATCAATAAGAAACAGAAAATCTGAACCAACTGATTACTACTAATGAAATTGAATTAGTAACCAACAAGCTCCCAACAAATAATCATTATTTACAGATGTCATGATACTATATAGAGAGAATCCCAAAGATACCACCAAAAACAATTAGAACTGATAAGTGAATTTAGCACAGCAGCAGAATACACAATTAATATTTAGAAACTGGTTGCATTTTTATACACCAATAACAAACTATCAAAAAGAGAAATTAAAAAAAAATCCCATTTACAATTGCATTAAAAAAATAGCTAGGAATAAATTTAACCAAGAAAGTAAAAGACCTGTACTCAGAAAATTATAAGACATGAGGAGAGACATTAAAGAAGATACAAATAAATGGAAGCATATACCATGCTCATTGATAGGAAGAAGTAGTATTTAAAATGTCCATATTACTCAAAGCAATAAATAGATTCAGTGCAATCCCTATCAAAATATCAACAGCATTTCATACAGAACTAGAATAATCCTAAAATTTATATGGAACCATAAAAGACCATGAGTAACCACAATAATTTTGAGAAAGAACAAAGCTGGAGGTATTACACTACTTGATATCAAACTATACTACAAGGCGATGGAAATCAAAACAGCATGACACTGGCATAAAAACAGACACATTGATAAATAACACAGAATAGAGAGCCCAGAAATAAATCCATGCCAATGTGGTCATTTAATTTATAACAAATTACCCCATACATTAGGGTAAAGACAATCCATTCAATAAATGGTGCTAGGAAAACTGGACAGATACACCAATGATACATCTGATAAAGGATTAATATACAAAATTTATAAAGAGCTCATACAACTCAACACAAAAAAAACCCAAACAATTCTTTTAACAAATGGGCAGAGAGCCTGAATTAACATTTCTCCAAAAAGGACATATGAATAGCCAATAGACATATGAAAATATGCTCAACGTCATTAATCATCAGAGAAATGCAAATAAAAACCACAATGAGATATGACCTCACATCTGTCAGAATGGCCATCATCAAAAAATCAACAAACAACAAACAGCGAGGATGTGGAGAAAAGGGAACCCTTGTGCACTGTTGGTAGGATTGCAAATTGGTACAACCACTATGGAAAAAAGTATGGAGGTTCCTCAGTAAATTAAAAATAGAACTACCTTATGACTCACCAATTTCTCTTCTGGGTATTTATCCAAAGAATCCAAAACAGTAATTCGGAAAGGTGTATGCACCCCTGTGTTCACTGCAGCACGATTACAATAGCCAAGATATAGAAGCAACAGAAATGCCCACAAATAGATAATTGCATTGGGCCAGCTGAGTGGCTCAGTTGGTTAAGAGTTAGCTTAAGAGCGCGAGCTCTGAGCAACAGGGCCACCGGTCTGATTCCCACATGGGCTAGTGACGCTGATGGCTCAGCTGGCAGGATGGCTCAGCTGGTGAGAGCACATGTTCCTAACAACAAGACTGACTGTTCGATGGTGGGCTATGCCCGCCCGCAACTAAGACTGAACTCAGCACTTAGAGCTGAACTGCCCCACCCCCACCCCCAGGATGATTCAGTGGATAGAGCATGCACTCTTAACAACAAGGCTGCTGGTTTGACTCCTGCATGGGATGGTGGCTACGCCCACCCACAACTAAGATTGTAACATAGCACCTCGAGCTTAAAGGCCACGAGCTGCTGTTGGGCAGCCAGATGGCAAATGGCGCCCTCCACAACTAAAACTGAAGAACAACTTGGCTGGTCCCCCTCCCCAATTCCCCAACACTGTTCCCCTCCCCCAATTCTCCAATTACAAAAAAATAGATAATTGGATAAAGAATTTATGGCACATATATACAATGGAATATTACTCTGCCATAAGAAAAAATGAAATCTTACCATTTGTGACAACATGCATGGACCTAGAGGGTATTATGCTAAGTAAAATAAGTCAGACTGAGAAAGACAACTACCATATGATTTCACTTATATGTGGAATCTAAAGAACAAAATAATTGAACAAACAAAACAAAAACACTCATAGATACAGAAAACAAACTTATGGTTACTGTATGGGAGGAGGTTGGGGACTGGGTGGAAAAGGTGAAGGGATTAACAAGTACAAATTGGTAGTTATAAAATAGTCATGGGGATGTAAAGTACAGCATGGAAAACACAGTCAATAATATTGTAAAAACTATGTATAGTGTCAAATGGGTACTAAACTTATCAGGGGGATCACTTCATAAATTATAAAAATGTCTAACCAATATGGTGTACATCTGAAACTAACATAAAACAATATTGAATGTCAACTACTAATATAAAAAATAGTCATGGGGATATAAAATATAGCATAGGCAATAAGTCAACAATATTGTAATAACTATGTATGGTGTCAGATGGGTAACAGGCTTATTGGTGTTATCACTTTGTGCTGTATATAAATGTCTAATCACTATGTTGTTTTGTACACCTGAAATTAATAAAAAAACAAATGAACTTTGTAGAGATGAAATATATAACAGCTGAAACAAAAAAATTATTGGGATTAATAACAGATTAAGTGACACAAAAGAAGATATCAGCAATCTTAAAAATAGCAATAGAACTACCCAAACTGAAGCACAGTAATATAAAAAATTTAAAACTAATTAATAGAGTGTCAGTCACCTATTGTACAATATCAAGCAGTCTAATGTAAATTTAATTGGAATCATGGGTGGAGTGGCAAAAAATATTTGAAAACAATAATAGCCAAAATTTTCCAAAGTTGAGGAAAACTGTAAACCTATAGATCCAAGGAGCTCAATGAATCCTTTTGAGCATCTGAAATAAGAGTTAAAGAACCAAACAACAATAAATATAAACTTAGTACTTCATAAGTGGCAAATCATCTGGCTCCAAATGGAACATATTTGTCTTTTACCTTATCAGGTCTCAAGCACCGAAGAATTATTATTTTTTGCAGTTCATTTAGCCTCTGATCCATTGGTTCAGGAAATCTAGCATTGTGTGGCTCTTTACTGTCATAGATTTCCCGCCATTCATTTATATATTCACAAAAATGTGTCCTAGTGGAAAAAAGCTTAATAATTATTCTTTCATTGGGAAAAATATTTAAGAGAGATTGTTGAGCAAGAAGTTGAATCAAGACAGCTATAGAACCATTTAAAAATCACTCAATTACAAATTTACCCATCACTATCCAATGCTAAAGCATGAAGTTTAAACAATTACCTGAGTCCTTTGAAGGCAGGGAATTCACTAGCTCGACAAATTTCCTCCCAGCTTTTATCCTGTAACCAGGTTGGATCAGGGTTTGTCTCAGCACTCTTAAGACTCACTCCTCCAGTTAAAAGAAACCTAAGTTCCTGGTGGTCAACCTCTTTCTTTGCCCTGTATTCCCAAAATAAGGATTGTTGTAAATTGTTGATGTTAAAATTGAATAAAGTCAATTTCTGCTCCTATAGCTTGAATAAAATAATTAGGACTCACTACCACTACTGTTATAAGTAATTAGAAACTGGATAAAATGAATGAAACAACTGTTTTGGAAATTATACAATTGCCAGTACAGGACTGTGGTCCCTAAAAGAAAAAAAAAAGGGAGATAAATAAGTGATCCCTGTGATTGCCCTAGCTATCTGCTTAACAGCAAAGTTCCAGGTCACAACACAGGGAGGTCATCAAAATCAGAGCTCAGCAATATTGCTGAGTTGAAGAGACAGAGATCAGAGTTTAAAAGGGCTGAGGTGGCTGAAATTTGTGGGCCGAGTACCAGAGAGGAGGGAGATGCATGAAAAAGGAGCTCTAGAAACCTGCATAGGTATCCTCTCCTGATCCTATTGCTAAATTCCAAGTCCTGTGTAAGTAGGGCAAAACTCCAGGAGGCCTGGTGAATAATATTTGGGGAGCCGTAAACTAAGTCGCTACCAGAGCATACACAGGACTGGAGATGTGAGTTTTTGCCAACTAGAGTTGAATCTTTATTGAACACCAGAGGATATCAGTGGTGACATCAGAGGGATAACACCTTAGTAGTGAAGTTAATATAGCCTTAGAATAAAGTCTATTCTAAAACTGCCTTAAGAAATCTTAAAAACAATTCTTGAAAAGATCAAATTAATCCAGTAGAAATTTAATCACCTGCAAAAGTAAAGTCTAATGCTCTTTAAAGGAATACAAAAACAAGACAAAACAAAAACAAACAAACAAACAAAAAAACGCTCTCCCCCCCACTCCAAAAAAAAAAAAAAACCTTCTGCATTTACCAATGTAAAATTCACAACATCCATAAGCAGGGGGAAAATCAGTCAATAGAAAAAGACACAGAAGTGATAGTGATGATACAACAAGCAGACAAGAATTTAAAAGAGCTATTATAAACATGCTGAAGAAGTTAAAACAAAACATAAAGATAATCAAAAAAGGAATAGGCCATATAAAAAATATCCAAATGTAATTTCTAGAGATAAAAAATACAAAATATGGAAACAAAAATTCACTGACTTTCCCCCCTATATGTATAAAACTTAAAAGGGTTCTTTACCAGTAGACCTACACTATAAGAAATGTTAAAGGAAGTTTCAGGTAGATGGAAATTTGGATCTATAAAAAGAATAAAGATCTCCAGAAATGGTAACTATGTGGGTAAACATAAAAGGCTTTTTTCCTCATTATTTAAGTCTCTCTAAAAGATAATTGACTATTTAGAGCAAATAACAATGTGCTGTGAGATTTATAATACACATACAAGTAAAATGTGTGACAACAGTAAAACAAGGCTAGGAGGGGAGAGACAGAAGTGTATTGTTGTTAAGTTCATATTTATCAACTAAGTAAGTCAACAAAGGAATAAAATTGAATCATAAAAAATACTCAATTTAAAGAAAAGCAGAAAATGAGAAAATGGAACAAAGAACAGATGACCAAACCAGAAAACGAATTGTATTGATAAGTTGGTAGATTTAAACATAACTCTATTATCTCATTGAATGCAAATGGGCTAAACAATTTCATTAAAGTTAGTGATTATCAGATTGGGTAAAAAAAAAAGCAAGACCTAACTGCACACTATCTATAGAAATACAGTTTAAATATAAAAATACAAATAAGTTAAAAGTATGGAAAATATATAACATAGTAGCACTATTCAAAATAAAGCTGGAGAGGCTCTAATAATATACAAAGTAGATTTCAGAGCAAAGGATATTGCGAGGGATAAAAAAAAAGGCAAGTCAATTTATTAAAAGAATATAACAGTCTTAAACATTTATACATCTAATAAAAGAGCATCAAAACACAAAGCAATATTGATATAACTGCAAGGAGACATCTCTGTAGTTAAAGATTCCAAAACTCTCTCAATAACTGATTGAGCAAGTAGACAGAAAATCAATCAGGATATAGAGATATGTAGACCAGCTTGACCTACTGGCTATTTATAGAAATTTCACCTAAGAACAGCAAAATACACATTCTTGTCAAGAATGCATAGAACACTTACAAAGATAGACCACATTCTGGGCCATATACTGTCTCATTCATACTATTTCTAGAATAGGGAAAACTACAGAGGCAGAAAGCAGATCAGTGGTTACCTGGGGCTGGGAATAGGAACATGAACTGACTAAATGGGTACAAGGAAGATTTTTGAGATGATGAAAGTGTTCTAAAACTGGATATTGGTGATGGTTGCACAATTGTATAAATGTACTAAAAATAATCTATTTGCATGGGTAAATTCCATGATGTCAATTATACCTAATAAAGCTGAACAAAAAGAATAAACGAGACCTCTATTGAGTGATTTCCACTTACATTAACAGAAAAAGGTGCAAAACAGCATTTAATGTTTTACCTTTATGCAAGAAAGGAAAATAGGAAAAATACACATATTTGCTTATTTTTACAACAATTTAAGTTTCAAATTAAATGAATGGATTTAGTTGCAGATTAGATACACCTGAAGAGAAAATTAATGTACCAGGAGAGCAAAGGTTGGAGAAGCAAAGGGATAGAAAATATAGATGAAAGGGTAAAAGACATAGGGAATACACAAGAATGTCTAAGATAGTGTAACTGGAAAGGAGAGAGAGAGAATGAAGAATGAGCAATATTTGAAAAAATTATTAGTTTTTCAAAAACAGTTGACACCAATCAGATTGAAGAATTTCTTTGAATCCCAAGCAGGATTAAGCTCCCCCTCCCTGATACACACACACACACAAACAACTCACTATCAGAAGTTTGTATGGTGGTTACCTCTGGTGTGTAGGCAAAGGCTAGCAGAGATTGGAAAACAGCAAAAGAGGGAACCTTTGGGATGCTGGTAATTTCTATTTCTTAGTCTGGATGATAATTGCATGGGTTTGTTCACTGTGGTAATTCATCAAGCTAACACTAAGGCTTTGATTATTTTTCGGTAAGTAAGTTATACTTCAATTTAAGAGTAGTAAAATAAAACACATCTAAGCATATAACCTCTAAATACTAAGGAAAAATATAATCTTAGAAATAGCTTAAGATAACAGGTGTCTTATTGTCATAGAAAGAACAATTCAAAACAATAGAAAATAGAAGACAATGAATAGTTTCAAAGCAATGAAAGAAAATTCTAAAAAACCCAGCAAAAATATCCTTAAGGAATAAAAGTAAAATAAAGATGTTTTCATACAAAAGAGAGCTAGGAGAATTCATGACCAGCAGACATAATGAAGTACTAAATGAAGACTAAACAAAGTACTAAAGAGTGTTTTTCAAGTAGAAAAAAGAAATTCTCTATGGAAACTTGAAAATGAAGAAAGGAATGAATAAAAACAAAAAGGGTAAACATGTGGGTAATTTTAAATGAAGATTTATTGTATAGAAAAAATATATCTTGTAGAGTTTAAAATCTAGAGAATATTGAAATACATGGCAAAGGTGGCAAATCAAACAGAAGGGGTAAATGGGGTTATTAAAATGTTTTGAATCTTTGCATGTCAAGGAAGATGGTAAAAGTAGCAAATATAATTAGATTCTAGTACTTTGATCATGCATGTTGTAATTTCTATGTTAATTACTAAAAGAGCAAAAGAAGTGTCACCATAAAGATAAAAGAGAAAGAAAATCAAAGATGAAGAGAAACCTTGAAAGAAGACAGAAAAGGAAAAAACTACCTCTGTAGAAGACCAAGGGTAAGAATTAAAACAGACTTTTCTTCAGATAGTGCAAACAAGATGAAAGTAGAATAAAATATTGAAAATGTTAAAAAAAAGCTACCAACTTAGAATTCTGTATCCAACTAAATTATCCTTCAAAAGTGAAGGAGAAATAAAGATTTTTCTCCAGCAAAAATTGAGGGATTTGTCACCAGTGGGCCTGCCTTGTAAGATACATTAAAATAATTTTTCAGAAAGAAGGAAAATTACATAGGTCATACAGTAGTTTACATAAAAAAAGGAAGAGCATTAGAGAAGGAATAAGAAGATAAAGTAAAATCTTTTTCTATTGTTAATTGATATAAAAGACAATAGCTTGTTCAAAATAATAATAGCAAGAATGTATTCCATGATGGAATATAGCATATGGATATAAGAAATGAATAACATCAATATTATAAAGGACAGGAAAGAAGAATTAAGAAGACTGTTATAAGGTACTTGCACTATCCAGGAAGTGGTATAGTGTTATTTGAAAGAGGACTTGGATTAGTTGTAAATGTATATGACAAACTCAAAGGCAACCATTAAAAAAAGTTTAGGGCTGGCCAAGTGGCTCAGTTGGTTAAGAGCTCGCTCAAGAGTTTGAGCTTTGAGCAACAGCAGTTCGAGTCCCTGCCTGAGCTGAGCAGCCGCTGAGCTGCCAAAAGGTGGCAGGATGGCTCAGCTAAAAAAAATTTTTAAAAAATATATAATTGAAATGCTAAGAGAGGAGAAAAAGTGGAATCATGAAAAATGCTCAATTAAGACCAGAAAAGCCAGAAAAAAAGACAACAACAACAAAGAATAAGGACAATGAATAGAAAACAGTAAACAATGTTACAGATATTAATCCATTAATATCAATAATCACTTAAATGTCAATGGTTTCAACATAGCAATTAAAAGACAGAGACTGTCAAAGTAGATACAAAAAATAAGACCCAACTATAATTTGTCTACAAGAAGCCCACTTTAATTATACAAACATGGATTGATTAAAACAAAAGGGATGGAGAGAGATATGTCATGCAAACACTAATCAAAAGAAAGGTGAAGTAGCTGTATTAATTGAGAAAACAAAGTATTCAGAGCAAGAAAAATTATCAGGGATAAGGAGGGCCATTAACTAATGATAAAGGGGTCAATTTTCCAAAAAGACACAACAATCATTAATGTGTATGTGCCTAACAACAGTGTCAAAATACGTGAGACAAAACTAAAAATAAATGAGCTATCAGGCCATGAAAAGACATAGGAAAACCTTAAATGCATATTATTAAGTGCAAGAAGCCAATCTGAAAAGGCTGTATTTCTTGACTTGGGTGGTAGTTACACAGGTTTTTGCTCTGTAAGAATATATTGAACTGTACATGAATATTTTAAACTTTTCTGTGTGATGTAAATTTTAAAAATCAAATTAACATTAAAACACCAATACTATTGTAGAGAAATGTATAAGTGAACTCATTAATTAGGCAGAGCAGCCATCTTTATTGATTACATTTTCCAGGCAGGTTTTTAAAAAATAAATAAATTTTTAAAAAAGCAAGTAACTTACAGAAGAAGATTGGTACATAATAAAAAGGAAAACAACAGTTTGTCCTTCTCAAATAGTGATCGGCATATATTACAATATAAGTTGTAAGTGAAGTGGTCATTTAAATATCGTAGGCGCTTCTCCAAGATTTTGGATTTGTTACTAAAAGGTTAAAAAAGGAAAACATTGAGTTAAACAATACTAAGATAAAATAACATATGAATTACATATAAATTGTTTTTATTTCATCAAAGTACCCACCCACTGTTAAAAATGTGAAACTACACACACACACACACACACA
>NW_017732815.1:42045-47165 GCF_001890085.2 Hipposideros armiger | reverse complement strand
TATATATATATATATTTAAATAGACAGGGTGGAGGAATCCTGAAGCTAGAGAAAATTTACCTGTCATGTATAGAGTTGATATAAAGGTTCACAAACCAGGTGAGAGAATACTGGTACATTGGATCAATGTTAGCCAGGTCTGCAATGCTAAAAAATAATACTGACGAATGTTTAGCAATGGGTCGATAGCCTTCTCGAGACTCTGCTATTTTGAGTTCTGTTTTTTCTGCAATCTAGAAGAAGAGAAAAATCAAGATTAAGAAATAGAAAATGTGTTTTAATTATATATTTTTCATACTAAGTTTATATTTAAAAAAAATACCCACCTATCTCAATGACAAAATTATGGAAGTATAGTTTACAAGAAAGGGCTTTATTATGCTAAAACCTAGAGAGAGAGAGAGAGAGAGAGAGAGAGAGAGAAAGGAAGGAAGGGAGAAAGAAAGAAAGAAATAGAGGGAGATGGAGAAAGGTAGGGAGGAAGGAAGGGAAAGGAAGCAAGGAAAGAATTACTGAGGGAGAGGACAATAAGACCAGAGGGTGGAAAGGAGGAAGGAAAAAAGAAAGAAAAATAGCTTTACAGATTAAAGGTGTGATTACTCACCAACGATTTCTCTCTTATTTGGGGAATAACAGCACTGTCAATCTTTGCTTATTCTTTGCCTGAATCTGACATGTGTCTACTCTGGACACTCACTTTCTTTTACTTTAATAGGTCAGAGATAGAAAGGGAGGGGGAGAAATAGAGAGAGCAAGCGTGCATGTGTGTATATTTAAGGAGTCAACATGTGTGCCAGGACCCAGCACAAAGTCTGACAAGTAGGTATTCAAAAATATTTGTTGGCTGATGGTTTTATACGTTAAGAAGATTTATTTTCAACTAGCTTCTGAAATGTTTAACTTTTCCAGACTTAACAAGGGTATAGATATTCAACCCCAAAAGAAAAAACTTCTCCAAGATAACAGCTCTTCAACTGACAACTGAATCTATTAGGTTAATATTCTACACCAGCGGTTCTCAACCTGTGGGTCATGACCCCTTTGGGGGTCGAACGACCCTTTCACAGGGGTTGCCTAAGACCATCGGAAAACAAAAAGATATTTACATTACGATTCATAACAGTAGCAAAATTACAGTTATAGAGCAGCAACAAAAATAATTTTATGGTTGGGGGTCACCACAACATGAGGAACTGTATTAAGGGGTCACGGCATTAGGAAGGTTGAGAACTACTGTTCTACACGAAAAATGTGTAGAGCACTTTTCCAACCCTCTCCCCCTTCTTTGGAAATGCTAGCCAGAGACTGCTGAATGAGTGTGCCTATATAGTTATGTTTACATTGAATGATTCTGTTTGTAGCTGGTTCAATCAAGTGGCAGGGATAGAACCAGGCCCAAGATAAGCTAATCAATCAATTTTACCTCCAATTTCCCACTATTTAAGAACCTCAGAAACTGAAGTTAGGTGGTACAGGGCATTAGTGCTAAAAGGTAAGGGGACCAGAGTTGATTTCCAAGTACAAAATAAATGTAGGAAGAAACAGATACAAAACTTTTACAGAAGAAATTGGTCTTCAAATGGAGTAGAGAGGAGGGCCACACAACCTTAGATAGAGATGGAGAGACAAAGAGCATAGAACCTTAATTTATTAAGCTTTCCATTATTCTTGAGGCTTGTGTGTACTTCCTATGATTGGGAAAACTGTATCTTTTTTATTTGGGCTAATTTGAATGGGTTTATGTTCCCTGCAAACAACTCTCCCCCAAAATATACAGTATAACCACAACTAAAAGTAAATTTTGAACCTCAATCTTGACTATAAGTAAGTCAAACAAAGTTATCAACAATGGAAATTAATGACACTTTATGTATGAAAGCATTATCTTAGTATTCCCATTTAAACCTCCTGTTATTTAAACCTTAGTTTTTCAGCTCAAATGCCATTTGCTATTAATGGCAATAGCAAGTAAAAATAATCAGCAAATATTGTTATTATTTTTAAACAGTAAATAATTTAACTCAGGTTCCATAGCTTTATTTACAGTGTATTTATAAATAGTGTTTACTAAACTTGGCTCTGTATATGAAATGCTCGACTCAAGAAATAGAAATATATTTTTGATTCATTACCATTCGTAGCCTAAAATCAAAGACTAAGACATTTTTAAAGAAATAAACATTGTGGGTATATGATGTTAAGAGATTTCATTATTTGTAAAAATTTCCTGTGCTGTGATATTTATATATAATATATTTTCCAGGAATCAAAAAGATTAAACTTCAGCCAAGAAAATTTTGGAGGAAGGGGAGGCTTTGAAACCCACAGAACAAATTCTTACAGTTTTGTTTGTGCTTGTTTATTCTTATAGGTTGGAGTAAATGGGAAAAGCAGGGGGGAAACTATGTGGGGGAACTGTTCTCTGAAGACAGGTATTTTTACATTGGGTTGGTAGAATAGAAGTCAGGGCCAGATACAGAGCATATTTTGGATCAGAATATATAATGAATTTGCTGATTTGATTCCCACATGAAATGGTAAGCTGTGCCCCCTCCCCACCAACCTCTCACCCCTACCCCACCCCCTGCAACTAAGATTGAACATGGCACCTTGAGCTGAGCAGCCGCTCAACTGGTGAGAGCGTGTGCTCTTAACAACAAGGTTGCCAGTTCAACTCCCTCATGGGATGATGGACTGCGCTTCCCCTTGCCCCCCCNTATGTGAATTTCCTGGTTGTGATATGCACTACAGTTACACAAGATGTTACCATTGGAGAAATAAGGTGAAAGCACATGGAACCTCCCTGTACAATTTGTGTGTGTGTGTGTGTGTGTGTGTGTGTGTGTGTGCGCAATTTCTTGTGAATCTGTATGTAAAAAACAGTACAATTCTGTGAGAAAATGAAACATGGTTTACACCATCTTCTTATTTTCAAAATTCTAAATTCCATATTTTACTCCAAAATGAAAACAACCAACTAATTAAAAAATACCTATTGAGCCTCTATTAGTGTGAGGATGTATGCTGGGGAGGGAACTGTATAAGACAAAGAATTATGAAACATTTACATGCCCCAAAGAAGCCTAAAATCTAGATCAAGATCTATACATTTAAAAAAAAACATATGAAAAGTCAAAAAACATACAGACAAAAGTGGTTACTTCTGGATGGGGTTATAACTGATATTTTCTTCTTTGTACTCTTATGTGTTTAAAATTTTTGTAATAAGCATATATTGCTTTCTTTTTTTTAGTTCAGTTTTTTTTTTTTGGTAATACTTATGGGAATATAGGGTGATGCACCCATTCTGGAAAAGTTTATGTTTATAGCAGTTTAATTTGTAACATCTCAAAACTGGAAATGACCCAGATGTCCTTCAACAGGTAAATGATTAAACAATGTCAAGAAATATTTCTCACAATAAAAAGGAGGAAACCATTGATACATATAACAACCTGAATGAATCACCAGAGAATTAGGTTGGGTGAAGAAAGCCAATCCCCAAAAGTTACATACTGTATAATTCCATTTATATAAGATTCTTGAAATGACAAAATTACAGAAATGGAGACAGATTAGTGGTTGCCAAGAATTAAGGAGAGAGTGGGGATGGGAGGGAAGTGGGTATGGCTATTAAAAAAAAGGGGGGGCAACATGGGAATCCTTGTTGTGATAGAAGTGTCATGTATCTTGATTGTATCAACATCAATATCCTGGTTGTGATATGTACTATAGGTTTTCAATGTGTCGCCACTGGGAAAACTGGGTAAAGTGTACACAGGGTCACTGTACTATTTCTTACAGTTGCATGTGAATCTACATTTATCTCAAAATTAATTTATCTCAAAATTAATTTATCTCAAAATCCTGTAAAAAAAAAATTACAGGATTTACTTTGGGAGTCAAACTAATGGTTTGTGTGCTTAAAAAATATAATGAAAATCAACAAGAATGAGGGAAAACTATAAAATAAATATAAACAAATGAACCTAACTGTATTTCACATGAATGATATCACCATATTGAAGAGGGAAAAACTAAGCCAAGTAACTTTTGAATACAGTTTTTTTGTGTCTAAAAACAAAAACATTATAAGTTTCTGAGTGCACATAAGAATTAAATTCTCTTCAGTATCTACCCAAGAGTTACTGGATTTGTTGGAATTAGTGGATCGTATGGTAAATCTATGATTAATATTTTGAGAAACTTCCAAAATGTTTCCAAAGTGAAAATGCTATTTTACAATCCCACCAGCAGTGTATAAATGCTCTGATGACTCCACACTCTGATACTTGTTATTGACAAGTATGTCAATTCCTCAACTTGAATATCTTCCATTGTGTGGATTGTATAAATTCAAATTCCAATTTCCATCTGGGAAAGCTTAGAAATTTCAATCACTCAGGAGATTGTTCTACCAAGAACCCATGTAGAACATATATGGTAGGTTCAAATCATGTTTTTATTCTGTTTAACAAGTACAGTAGTTACTAAATACCAGATACGTTATAAATGATTTACAAATATTAACTTTTTAAAATTCTCATAACAACTTTAAAAGGTAGGTACTATTATTATTCCTGTTTTATAGATAAGAAAAATTGAGGCAATTACAGAGAGTTTAACTGACTTGCCTACATTCATTCAGGTGGTATATGGCAGAACTGAGATTTAATCCCTTACTCCAGTCTGATTCCAAATCTGTGTACATTCATTAATTAATTAAAGTGAATACATCTTGCAAATGAGTAGAAATGTAGGACTGAAGCTTTTTACAGACCACAGAATGAAGAAAGATATACTGGAGTTGCCAGCAAAGATAAGTCATGTGCCTTATTGAAATATCTAAGAGAGAGGAAAAAAGGACTGAAGCTAATCCCTTTTATGTGTAAATCTTGAGTAAAAGTAAAACAAAACTTAAAACAGGAAAGCTCTTTCTTTTTTTTTCTTTCTTTCACTTTTCCATATTTTTAAATGTTCTGTAATGAGTATTACATATTACATATTATATATGAATATTACATATTATATAGGTAAAATATATATTATATAGGTATATATATATATATATATATATATATATATATATATATTTAAGATTTTATTGGGGAATTGGGGGA
>NW_017732815.1:0-37405 GCF_001890085.2 Hipposideros armiger | reverse complement strand
CAACTAAGACTGAAGGACAACAACTTGACTTGGAGCTGATGGGTCCTGGAAAAACACAATGTTCCCCCTTCCCCAATTCCCCAACACTGCTCCCTTCCCAATTCCTCAATAAAATCTTAAATTAATAAATTAATTAAATTAATTTCTATGTTTTAGTATTTTATAAATTCTTTTTCTGTTCCAGTAAGCCTAGTATAGCACTTTCCTCAGGGACTGGGAGTAAATTGGAATCGTAATACTCAAAAGATTGTTAGGACTCTTTTTTTTCACCTGCTGTTTCTTTGTTATCTCATTGGACATCATTTTAGCAGAGTCTAAGACTTTAATTGCACTTTCATCTTCTAAAATGTTCCCTTCTGAAGATGACAGTGTTTCCAAAATTTTTTTCTCTATATCTTTTAGCTGTTTCTTATTAGCTGCAGACTGAAGAATAAGAGCATTTCTTTCCTCTTCTAATTCTGGCCTAAAAAGATAGAAACATTTAGTCTAAATTTGTACTATTTAATCTAAATTCATATCCAAAGACTAGATATCACAATTCTGTAGACATTTAAATAATTTTTGGACATGTAATACAAAGATGACTAATATCTTTATCCTAATATAAGGGGGAAAAGTTACTTCCATTCAAATAATAACTTGAGACATTCAAGCAAAAATAAGCATTAATTGTATAAGTGTAAAATGTGGCAATAACAATACTGTAGTAAGTTTAAGAATATTTTAAGTTTATCGATATGACTCAGCCAATTATGTTAGAATAAGAACTGGAGAAGAAACTCAGAGTATGAAATTTCTTATTTATTCCTTGGCTTTGTCATATTCAGTCTCATTGCATTGTCTCTTCTACAATAGCAGACATGGAAAGAATGATTTGTCATACAACTACTTCTTCAAGCAAAAGACAGAATTGGCACTCAGCATCTTATCAAGATTGTATGAAACTTCAAAATAACATAATTCACTATGTTATAGATTATATTATGATATGGTCTCTCATGAAATTCAAATATTGGAAGTAACAAAAGTATCTCATGGTTACATATTTTCAATTATAGTTTGATGTCATGTAATAGACTACATGATAATGTTATATAAAGCTTCAAGCAAAATCAAAGACTTCCTTCAGAGAGAGGAACAAATCATAGAATACAGCCAAATTAATATAACAGACAGGAACACAAAGGCAAAGAAACAATGGAGACACCAACTATCATAAAACAAAAGATGAAATGTCTATATGAAATCCTCATATATCAATAATCACCCTAAATGTAAATGGACTGAACTCACCAATAAAAAGACACAGAATAGCAAATTGGAACAAAAAACAAAACCCAACCATATGCTTGAAGAAGAAATACATCTCACCTACAAGGACAAATACAAACTCAAAGTGAAAGGGTGGAAAACAATACTCCAAGAAATAGTATGCAGAGAAAATCAGGTGTAGCTATACTTAAATCTGATGAAACAGACTCCGGGATAAAAAAGGTAACAAGAGACAAAGATGGACATTTCATAATGATAAAGGGGACACTACAACAAGAATACATAACACTTATCAATATACATGCTCCCAATCAGGGAGCACCAAAATTTACAAAGCAAATACTAACTGAACTAAAGGAAGAAACTCACAAAAACATAATTATAGTAGGGGACCTAAATATGCCATTAATAGCTATGGCTATATCATCCAAACAGAAAATCAATAAGAAAATATCAGCCTTAAATGACACACTTGACCAAATGGACATAACTGACATTTACAGAGCCTTTCATCCTACAACACCAGACTACACATTCTTTTCTAGTGCACATGGAACATTCTCAAGTGTAGACCAGATGTTGGGAAACAAAATGAGCCTGAACAAATTTTAATTTGAAATCATAACAAGCATATTCTCCAACCACAAGGCTTGAAATTCGAGATCAATTGCAAAAACAAGCAGAAAAAAAACACAAATATGTGGAATTAAACAACATACTACTGAAGAATGACTGGGTCAAAAAAGAAATAAAAGGAGAGATTCAAAAGATACTTACAAACAAATGAGAATGAAGATACATCATATCAAAATTACTGGGACGTGGCAAAGCCGTAGTAAGAAAGAAATTTATATCATTACAGGTCTATCTCAAGAAACAAGAAAAATCCCCAATAGGCACCCTAACATTACATCTTACAGAAAAAGAAGAACAAAAGAAACCCAAAGTAAGCAAAAGGAAAAAAATAATAAAAATTGGAGCACAATGAAGTGAAACAGAGAACAAAAAGACAATAAAAATTCCTAATGCAACAAAGAGCTGGTTCTTTAAAAGATTAATAAAATTAACAAATCCCTGGATAGACTCACTAAGCAAAAAAAAAAAAAAAGACACAAATAAACAAAATCAGAAATGAAAGAAAAGTCATGATGAATACCACAGAAATACAAAGAATCATATGAGAATACTGTGAAGGACTATATAACACTAAATTCAATAACCTAGAAGAAATGTACAAGAAATATATAAACCTTCCCAGGCTGAATCATGAAGAACTGGAAAATCTAAATAGACTGATCAACTGTAAGGAAATTGAAACAAGCATCCAAATCTCCCCAAAAGCAAAAATCCAGGACCAGGTGTCTTCACTAGGGAATTCTACCAAACATTCAAAGAGGATTTAATATCTGTCCTCAAACTCTTCCTAAAAAATTGAAGAAGAGGGAATACTTCCTATTTCATTTTATTAGAACAACATTACCCTGATACCAAAACCTGGTAAGGATAACACAAAAAAGAAACTACAGGCCAATATCTCTGATGAATGCAGATGCAAAAATCCTAAGCAAAATGCAGGCATTGAATACAATGCATTAAAAAGATTATACATCATGATCAAGTAGGGTTCATTCCAGGGGCACAAAGATGGTTCAGCATATACAATTTGATCAATGTTATATGCCACATAAACAAAATAAAAAATAAAAATCATCTGATCCTATCAATAGATGCAGAAAAAGCATTTAACAAGATACAACTTCCATTTATGATTTAAAACACTTAATAAAATTGGTATAGAAGGAAAAGTACCTCAATATAATAAAGGCCATACCCTCAGCTATGACAAACCCTCAGGCAATATCATAGCTAATGGTGAAAAGCTGAAAGCTTTCCCTCTAAGGTCAGGAAACAAGACAGGAATATTCCCTGTCACCACTGTTATTCAACATAGTATTGGAAGTCCTAGCCAGAGAAGTTAGGCAAGAAAAAGAAATAAAAGGCATCCAAATTGGGAATAAAGAAGTCAAATTGTCACTTTTTGCAGATGACATGATCATTTATATAGAAAACCCTAAAGACTTCACTAAGAAAAAAAATTAGAAACAATAAACAAATACAGTAAAATTGCAGGATATAAAATCAATTTACAAAAATCCATCGTGTACCTATATACTAACAATGAAATTTCAGAAAAATAAACGAAAAAAACAATTCCTTTTGCCATTAAAACAAAAAGAATAAAACACCTAGGAATAAACTTAACAAAAGGTATGAAGGACCTACGCACTGAAAACTATGACATTCTTAAAAGAAATTGAAGAAGACACCAAGAAATGAAAAGATATTCTGTCTTCATGGATTGGAAAAATCAACATAGTTAAAATGGCCATATTATCCATAGCAATATATAGATAAATGCAATCCCCATCAAAATACCAATGGCAATCTTTAAACAAATAGAACAAAAAAATCATCAGATTTTTATGGCATCACAAAAGACCCCAAATAGCCACAGCAATCTGCAGAAAAAAGAACAAGGTTGTCACAGCCCCTGACTTCAATTTATACTACAAAGCGACAGTAATCAAAACAGCATGGTCCTGGCAGAAAAACAGACACACAGACCAGTGGAATAGAATTGAAAGCCCAGAAATAAATCCATATGTGTACATGGACAATTTACGACAAAGGATCCAAGAACATACAGTGGAGAGAAGAAATCTTCAACAAATGGTACTGGGAAAATTGGAAAGCTATTACAAAAGAATGAAACTAGACTTCCATCTGTCATCATATACCAAAATTAATTCAAAATGAATCAAAGACCTAAATGTAAAACCTGAAACAATAAATTCCATTGAAGAAAGCATAGGAACTAACCTTATGAACCTTGGGTTCAGAAAGAATTTTAGGACTTTGACCTCAAAGGCAATGGAAGTAAAAATAAAAATAAATAAATGGGACTATATCAAATTAAAAAGCTTTTGTACGGGCCAGCCGAGTGGCTCAGTTGGTTAAGAGCTAGCTTAAGAGTGTGAGTTCTGAGCAACAGGGCCGCCAGTTCAATTCCCACATGGGCCAGTGACATTGCGTCCGAGCTGACAACAGGTGGCAGGACAGTTCAGAAGGTGAGAGCACATGCTCCTAACAAGACTGCCTGTTCGATCATGGGCTATACCCACCCACAACTAAGACTGAGCTTGGTACCTTGAGCTGAGCTGCCACCAGGATTGCTCAGTGGATAGAGCATGGGTTCTTAACAACAAGGCTGCCAGTTCGACTTCTGCATGGGGTGGTGGCTACACCCACCCGCAACTAAGATTGTAACACAACACCTTGAGCTTAGAGGCCATGAGCTATGGACTGGCAGCCAGATGGTGACTGGCGCTCTCTACAATTAAGATTGAAGAACAACAACTTGGCTGGTCCCCCTCCCCAATTCCCTGACACTGTTCCCCTCCCTCAATTCCCCAATTTCTTTTTTTTTCTTAAGCTTTTGTATAGCCAAAAAGAACTGTCAACAAAACAAAGAGGCAACCAACTGAATGAGAGAAGATATTCACGAACAACATCTTCAATAAAGGGTTAATGTCCAAAATATATAAAGAACTCATACAAATCACAAACAAAAAAAACCAAACAATCCAATTAAAAAATGGGCAGAGGAACTGGACACTCCTCCCAAGAAGACATACAAATGGCCAACAGATATATGAAAACACGCTCAACTTCATTAGCTATTAGAGAAATGCAAATCAAAGCCACAATGAAATACCATTTCACACCTATTAGAATGGCTATTATCAACAAGACAAGGGATAACAAGTTTTGGAGAGTCTGTGGAGAAAAAGGAACCCTCATACACTGTTGGTGGGAATGTAAATTGGTGCAGCCACTATAGAAAACAGTATGGAGGCTCCTCAAAAAATTAATAGAACTACCTTATGATCCAGCAATCCTTATTCTGGGTTTCTACCCCAAAATTTGAAAACATTTATCTGTAAAGATATATGTGCCCCTCTGTTCACAGCAGCGTTATTCATGGTGGTCAAGACATGGAAACAACAAAAGTGTCTGTCTTCAATAGATGATTGGGTAAAGAAGGTATGGTACATTATATATAATGGACTATTACTTGGCAATAAGAAAAGACGAAATACTGCCATTTGTGACAACATGGATGGATTTTGAGATTATCATACTAAGCAAAATAAGTCAGAAAAAATAAATCGAGAACCACATGATTTCACTCATATGTGGGATATTAAACTAAAAGCAATAAACGAACAAAACAAACAAAAACTTACAGACATAGACAACAGTTTAGTGGTTAGAGGGTAATGGGGGCGGGGTGAAATATATGGTGATGGAAGGAGAACTGACTCTGGGTGGTGAACACACAATGCAATATTTAGATAATGTATTATAGAATTGTATACTTGAAACCTATATAATTTTAATAACTAATGTCATCCTAATATATTTAATAAAACTGAAAGATTTCCTTCAGGAAACAATTCTTTACTAGTAGCCCTCCTAGGTGTATTTGTTCTCATTTAAAAAATAACATGCTAGTAATGAAAATACACATAAATTATAGAGAAAATAGTAATAATTACCCATAATCTTAGCACCCCTGGGGAATATCATTGTTAACATTTTGGTGTATTCTTTCCCAATCTATTTTTGTATATTGGATATCCATTCATGCATTAACTTTTATTTTACAAAATATTACCCATACTACATATAACATAGTATCCTACCTTTTCGTTCTTATTCTAAGTATTTTCTTATTAACATCCTGTATATATCTTTGCACACATTCGTGATTTTGTTCATAGCATACATAGGTGACATTTTTTGGCTCAAACAATCAGATACAAGTCAGAAATTATGACATGTCACTTGAATCTACCACCCACACTAAAGGCCCTATATAACTTGGTTGATTTATAACTTGTTATAGAATGACTATTTTATAAGTATTTATAATAACAAAATATAAAATTTGACAAGGTTTCAAAATAATCACATAACGAAAGTATTAATGGCCTACAAATATTCCTTTCTAGGCCATCTGTGAGCATTTAAGAAAATACATACCTCTCCTTTGCAACAACAATACCTAGTAACTGATCTTCAAGTCCTTCTGGAGTTATCATGAAATTGAGCAAAGACAGCTTTGTAGCCAGCTCTGGCATATAGTGTGGATTTCTCATTTTTGTGGTGATATAAAATTTGAAATCAAAGGAGTACTCAATAATGACCTCACCAAGCCTGATGCAATCAATGCCACCTATGTTTCCAAAAACAAATGAATAGTAAGCAAGCCAAAGTTACACATACCTCTTTCTGCCCCCTCCCCCTAATGTTAAGGTCTTTCCCAGATTACAAGTAATTTAAAGTGGAATACAGGTGTGACAAAAGTTATATACATAGAGGCAAGTAAGCAGTTATATAGCAGAACATTCATTCTGGGGTAGTATAAGACATTTTCTCTGTTGTCATGGAGCCTTCTAAATCAAGATTCATTTTGATCTTACTTCCTCTATCAATATTCAATCATGATTCCAAAGTTATTTGTTTATGACTAAAGCTTTTAAAAGTACTAGAGTTTGGCAGAGATAAAATGTTTATAAACAGAAAAAAATAAGGTGGGCAATGTCAACCTACAGTCAATGCTGGTCCACATTGACAATTACTATTCACAATATGGACTACTTTATGTAGTCCATGGTCACAGATAAAGGAATTTCAGGCTGGCTTCAACTTCATGTTTTCTACTGAGCAACAGTCTAGAGTCTAGATAACAGTGATTAAGGCAATGAAGGGAAGGCGAGGTATTTATTTTGGAATATCTGATTCAAGTTCATTCCTGATACTTGTTCCAAATTTCCTTTCACACATTTAACAATGGCACAGAAGTTCTGAGTTATTAACACTATTATTAAACTCATGTAGTGGTTTTCTTGCCTCAAAGATAAGCCTCAAAGATAATCCAATCATTTATCAGTTCTACCAACTAATATTAACTGACTTCTACCTTGTTTAAAAGTTTGCCTGAGTAGTAAAGGCTCCAAAGATGGATCCAGTTCTTCACCAACATTTTCTAATAGAAGCGGAGTTCCAAACTGAATACAGTTTTCCAGTGTTCTCATATAGTCTGAATCTGATAGCTTAATAACACTTAGCTGATTTTCTTTCTCAGAGTTTTTGATCCACTTATTGGCTTGACCCTGGGGGTCAATCATTAAGGGCCTAGAATATAAAAAGAAAAATTCTGAGAGGAATAAATAGATATTGAGATTCCTTTAAAATTATGTAATTTAAATAATAAATATCATCACCAATCTGACAAATACAATGTGTTTCACATACAAGGATTAATCTTCACAAAAGTCCTGTGAGAAAAAGTGAAAAGGAGTCTTATTCTATTTATTTATTTACTTGAAATGAAAATATTTAGTCTCAGGGAGTGCTTTGCCGAGGGCTCCATGGTTACAAAATTAGTTCAATGTCAGAAGTAGGATCTTGTGAACCTGTAAGCTGTGCTCTTTCCAATATAACACATTCTCTTCAAGATAATTTTAATACATGACATCTGTTAGCATCATATGAACAATACTTCTATTATTTGATAAAAATTGAAAGTAAGAGATCTACTAGCCTATAATGGGTTTCCTTAGGTTATGAGTAGTCATAAACTAAGTCGTCAAGTTTAGTCTGGTATATATTTGAGATCTATTTAGGAATTTTTTTCTGTGTAAGTATAGTAAGACTGTGTTCAAGAACATATAATTCATGGTTTCAGATATCACAGCAAACAGAGGAAATGTATTCTGGAAATGAGAAAGTTATTTTATATACAACTTGCTTAGTAATTAGACTAGATGCATCAAGATTCTATTCAAAGAGACTTGTTTTCTTCCTTATACATACTTATTATTGGAAAAATACAGCATTTGTTCTTTCCATTGCAAAAAGTAAGATTTTCTGTAAATTGACATTTTAATGCTAATCAGTGTTCTTGGGAATGCCTACATCAATGTTCTCAGTAACACAATAATTAGAGATTCTTTATTATTCTAAAAGAAATCCAAAAAAAATGGATGGATCTTGAGATTATTATGCTAAGCGAAATAAGTCACACAGAAAAAGTTAAGAACCATATGATTTCACTGATATGTGAGATATAAAACTGAAAGCAACAAAGGAACAAGACAAACAAAGAAACAAAAGCTCATAGACACAGACAATAGTTTAGTGGTTACCAGAGGGTAAGGGGGAGGGGGTTAGATGAGAGTAAATGAGGTCAAATATATGGTGATGGAAAGAGAACTGACTCTGGGTGGCGAACACAGAATGTGATATATAGATGATTTGTTACAGAATTGTACACTTGAAACCTATGTAATTTTACTAACCATTGTTGCCCCAATAAATTTTAATTAAAAAAAGAAGAAAGAAATACCACTCCTACTTAATACAAACTTACATAAATATTACAAATACAATTGGAAAATTGAGTTGTTGTGTCCATCAGAGAGAGAGAAGACTGTGCCATGGTATTTGTATTCCAGTGTACCAAGTGTGGGTATGAAAATAATTCTAGTCTACATTTCAGATCCTTGGGAAGTCTGAAGAAAAAAAGCATTATTTGTCTATGCTTCTGACAGAGGTAGTAATTTGGGGGAAAACAAAGCTTTACTGTTAAGTCACCAGATTGATGTGTTAATAAACAATAGGAAAGCAGCACAGTAAGTATTTTCACCATGGGTAAAAAGTAAGCAAAGCCAGAATTTGAGATACAGACACTAAATGAGGTATTTGAAGATGGTAATTATAAAAAACTAACATTTATTGAGAAATTATCATGTCCTAAGCACTTTCTTACAACATTCCTATGAGATAACAGTTATTACTATCCTCATTTATTGATGGGGCACCTGAGGCATTGAGAGATCAAGTAAGTTACCAAAATCTCAAGATAGAAAGTGATAGAGAAAAACTTGAATCCAAATATCCTGACACCAGAGTTTGCATTGCTCTCAACCACTGCACAACATTAGACACAAACAAACCTCTAGAAACTATAAGCAACCAAAACAAGTATTGATTACTTATAAACTATGGTTCCAGCAGCATGACTGGCTAAATAACCTTGAAAATCCTTCAGCCACTTAGTACTGGTGAATAAAATATGACATTTTTTTAAATACACAGGTAACATGTATTGAAGAGATTTATACATACATACATCATACATACATACATACATACAGAAAAACACAGATGACAGAAACACAGACAAAACTGAATTCCAGAAAAGTAAGTGCATGAGCTGAAATGACAACTAGCCTTGGGAAGTTATCAGTTCTAAGGGCTTAGGGGCTCCTTGAGTCCATATGTGGCAAGAAACTGAAATTGAGACCCCTGTATGAAGCTTAAACCCACAAAAGGATTAATGAAATCATAGATAGAAAAATATCCAACTCTATGCATAAGGAGACAAGAAGAAAGTATATTGATTCCAGCTGGTAAAAAGTCCCCTGAGAATCTATAACCATGAGTATACATTTTATGTATGTGTAGGATGCAAGTTTATACTAGCTACATAACCCAGGAAACTCCAACCTGGAAAATTAATATATACTGGTCTAATAATATGCCTGGGAATCCTGGAGGAAGTAGGAACAAAACACACATTGCAGCTGGAGCAGAGCAAAAGAAAAACTTAACCCTGGGGCATGTGAGACGGGGGGGAACAGTCTTGGGCTAAAAACATTATACTTTTTTTAAGAAAAAATATTTTATTAAAATATAGCTAACTTACAATATTCTATTAGTTTCAGGTCCACATCATAGTTATTCAACATTTATATACCTAAGGAAATGATCACCATAGTAAGTCTAGCAACCATCTGACACTGTACCATGCTATCACAATATTATTGACTATATTCCCTATGTTGTACATTATATCCTCATGACTTATTTGTTTTATACCTGAATTCTTATTCTCATTCTCCTTTTTGCCATTTTAAATTTGCAACTATAGTTGACATTCAATATTATTTTATATTAATTTCAGGTGTACAGCATTGTGGTTAGACATTTATATAATTTAAGAAGTGATCCCCCAACTAGTGCTCACCCGGCACTATACATAGTTATTACCATATTATTGACTATATTCCCTATGCTTTACTTTATATTCCCCATGACTATTTTGTAACTACCAATTTGTACTTCCTAATGTCTTCACCTTTTTCACCCTGTCCCCCAGCCCTCCTCCAATCTATCACTCTGATAAATCTAGTATCTATCTGACCTTATAGTTATTGCAATATTATTGCTTATATTCCTATGCTATACCCTACATCCCTATGACTACTTTGTAACAACCAATTTGTATTTCTTTTTTTTTTTTAAGATTGTTATTGGGGAATTGGGGGAAGGGGAACAGACAAGTTTCTATCCTTTTGTTCTTCAGTCTAGTTGTGGATGATGTTGCTTCACTGGCCCAAACTGGCACCATCATTGCGCTTTTCCCAGGTGAGGCAGATCAGTCGCCGGCTTCTGGACAGCTGCTCACAGCAGCTGCTGGCCGCTCCCGCTGGCTGCTGGCTACACACCATAGCCCATGGCAAGCCACTGCAGCAGGGGATGCAGCCTACCCTGACGCTGGCGACTCACGGCAGCCCAGCTCCAGGTTGAGCTGTTGTTCAGCATCTTAGCTGTGGAGGGCAGTGTCACTGGCCCTCATATGTGGGATCCGAACCGGGGCTCTCTGGCGTCCCAAGCCAGCTCTTAACCAATGCGCCACTCGGTTGGCCCCCAATTTGTATTTCTTAATCCCTTACCTTTTTCATGCACACCCAACCCCACTCCCATATGGCCAGCCCCACTGCAGCCTATGTCATCACTGGCAACTCACGGCAGCCCAGCTCCAGGTCAAGCTGTTGCTCACCATCTTAGCTGTAGAGGGTGCAGTGTCACTGGCCCTCATGTGGGATTTGAACCGGGGCCCTGCTGCTCAGAGCTGGCACCCCAATCCAACTCTTAACCAATGTACCACTCATCCGGCCCCCTCTGCCCATTTTTTAACTGGATAGTTTGTTTTTTTGTTTTTGATTTGTATGAGTTCTTTATATATTTTGGACATTAACCCTTTATCGGAGGTGTTGTTCGTGAATACCCTCCTCTTATTCAGTTGGTTGCCTCTTTGTTTTGTTCACAGTTTCGTTTGCTGTGCAGGAGCTTTTTAATTTGATATAGTCCCATTCATTTATTTTTACTTTTACTTCCCTTGCCTTTGAGGTCAAATTCATAAAATCCTCTCTGAACCCAATGTCCATTAAGTTTAGTAACTACACTTTCTTCAATGCAGTTTATTGTTTCAGGTTTTATATTTAGGTCTTTGATCCATTTTGAGTTAATTTTGCAACATGATGACAGATAGCAGTCTAATTTCATTCTTTTGCATGTAGCTTTCCAATTTTCCCAGCACCATTTGTTGAAGATGCTTTTCTCCATTGTATGTTTTTGGCTCCTTAGTTGAAAATTATTTCCCCATATATATGTGGGCTTATTTCTGGGTTCTCAGTTCTGTTCCATTGGTCTGTGTGTCTGTTTTTCTGCCAATACCATGTTTTTTTATTATTGTTGCTTTATAGAATAAGTTGAAGTTAAAATTAGATAACAACGTGACTAAATAACCATTTATAGGAAACTATTTCTCAGATGAGAGTAATTTCCCAAGTTTTTCAAGGTAATATAAATGAAAAGATAACAATAAAACCATTTGTTAAGTTCATATAGTATCACACTATTGATGATAGCAATTAAATAAGATATCCACAAAATTGCACAAATTATCAAGCTATATAGTATGTTGAAAATGGATAGAAATACCTAGTTAAATTAAATACACTAAACAGCCATAAGCTGGAAACATCCCAGGTGTCCTTCAATAGAGAATGCATAAACAGTGATATATTTATAAAATGGAATACTATTCAGCAACAAAAAATAGGAACATTATGTATGCTGTGTGGAAGAAGCCTTGCACAAAAGAGCACATAC
The DNA here is from genome assembly GCF_001890085.2 of Hipposideros armiger. Taxonomy (NCBI): domain Eukaryota; kingdom Metazoa; phylum Chordata; class Mammalia; order Chiroptera; family Hipposideridae; genus Hipposideros; species Hipposideros armiger. The sequence continues at coordinate 25,045 of NW_017732815.1, read as the reverse complement.
AATATGATCAGTTTATATGAAGTTCTAGAATAGGCAAAACTAACCTATGGTGGAAAATAATCAGAATAATAATTTCCTACATTGGGGTGAGGGTGGGGATTTACTGGGAAGAGACATAAGAGAATTTCCTTGGAGTTACTCATGTTCTGTATCTTGACAGAGGTTTGGGTTGCACAAGTGTATACTTTTGTATACACTTTTACAAGAACTCATGGAATGGTGTTCTTAAATTTTGTGTATTTCATTGTATGTACATTTTACCTCAAAAGGAAACAAGCAAACAAATATTTAATTTTAATTAATGCTATGCATGCTGAAGTATTGGGGGGAAGTATATCCATGTCTGCAACTTATGTTGAAATGCATAAAAAAGAATGAGTTGATGAGTAAATAGAGGGATGAATAAATACTTGATACAGCAGGAGAATAATAAAATGTTAATCTCAGGATCTAGGATGTGGTAGCTTTATGGGTGCTTACTTTATATTTCTTCCAACTTTAAAAACTTTCAAATAAAGTCATTGAAATAAATATACTTTATGTTCCTTACCAACGCCTGGAGTTATTAACAATCACTCCATTATCTATGGAGAAAGCATCTGTTGGTAATCCAGCAATATTCCAAGCTCTAATTTTTATGGGATCACCCAGAGTCTTACTCAGTGAGAACTCCTCTGAACATGGGATTTTTTTCTCCTGTAAGAAATAAACAAATAGCTGATGTTTTCTTTCATCTTGCTGATTGAAATATTTTAAATATTAAAATATTGATTTGTCATTAGATATCATTTAATAACTCTAAGGAACAGGAAAAAAAAAACCTGAATTGCAAGTTGGACTATCACAGGGATATAAAGTACAGCATAGGGAATATAGTCAATAATATTATAATAACTATGTATGGTTTCAAGTGGGCACTACACTTACTTTATATCACTTTATAAGTTACATAAATCTCTAACCATTATGCTGTACACCTGAAACTAATATTGAATGCAACTGTAATTGAAAAATAAAAACATTTTTAAAATAAAGTAAAAAATAAAATATATTAGAAAAAGAAACAAAAGAAAGTTGGACTATAGAATATTTTACTTATCAAACAAGAATAAAAAAAAATAAAGACCCCATATTTTCAGTTATTTCTTCCCTTCTTTATCCTTATTATCTTTCCCCCCAAAATACTCCAACACACACTGTGACTGCTCTAAAAAGAAAATTATGAAATATAAAACCATTACCTTGCACAACATGCTCCAACTTTCTGTACATGTTTGTCGAAAACCAGAAGTGAAAGCACCAAGGTAGGCTATTACTCCTGCTGATACTAAGACATCACCAGTCAAATTTTCATATGCTATCTGAAGGTCATCTGCAGCTTGAGACCACCTGTGAGATAAACCAAAGGCAAAATACCTCAGAGAATGATGGAAGACAGTAATTGAAAGAGCAGGGAGCTTGTAGTCCAAATACTATAACAAATAGATCCTTTCTAGCTCTAACATGCTATAATACATATCTATGTTATACGAATGACAATCCACCTTTCATTATTAGAATGTTAGGCATTTTTTTACAAGGCCGGGGCGTTTCAGAATAAGCAAAAACAAAAACAAAAAACACCAGCAATTTGTCTAATAATTTTCTTCGGGCTAATTTGGTCTAGTGGCTCTGCTGTTTGGTTCAGTATTTATTGTTAGTCTGTAAAACGTAGAAACATTTGCAACTCATTATCTAAAATTACATTTAAGTTGTATAAAAGCTGATATACTATTGATAGGGCTGATGTTTTTTCTATTTAAAGAAACTTTTACAATAAAAACACATTCCGAAACCATCTAATCTGTACTATAAAGCCAAAGGCATATTACCTTATCATGCTATTCATTCAACAGATATAATCAATAAATGAGATAGGTCCTAGCCAGTATAAATAGATTTGAATAAAACTTTGTTGGCTTTGTTAGACATCAAGCCAACTATATCTTCTTTGAAACAAATTTCAACAAAGTAAGCCATACATCCATTACATACAACTGTTACAAAAAAATTTTGACATACATTACATATAAAATTGGAAAGAATTGTACAATGATCATCCACATACTCACCATTTAGATTAAAAATGATCATTTGCCTTATTTGCTTCTCTCTCTCTTAAACATTTGAAAGCAACTTGGAAAAAAAACATCCTTAGCATTGATATTCTTTTTGGAGAAGCCTGGCCAGGTGCCTTGTAGAATGTTCCACTTTTTCAACCAGCCATTTTCATATCAGTAATCATAATAAATACCCAAAGAAAGTCACATAATCAAGCCCAACATTCTTAAATATTGTTCAAATTAGCAGAAATCTGACCTTGATTTTTCTCCACCTAGTCCTCCAATTAGTTTTGAGGCTCTTTCAAGTTTCTTAGCACAAAGTTCCACCTGGTCTTCTAAACGAGCCTTTTCCTCAGTCTTCTCAGTAAATATTTTTTGTAAATTTTCCAAATGATGTTCAACATCTTCCAATTCTGCTCTCTTCTGATTCAAAAGCTCCATTGTCTCAGCTAAGGACTTCTGAGCTTCTGTTAAGCGGGCTTTCTTAGGAGCCACTACCTGTTTGGGAACCATATATGCAGCTGTGAGGTGTACTCTGTAAAACTGACATCTATATAATTTTTTATAAATATTATGAATTAAAAATGTTTATTATTATACCTACACTTATTACTTATAATAATAAATTATACAAAACAAGCATTTCACCTTAAGTTTTACATACTTTTATATACAGATAAATTAAAATATATTTATATGTCTTATAAAATATAGAAATTCTGAACTAGCAAACTGTCATCTATAAAACAGATAAATTATTCTGGACTAACAAAAAGTTATAATATGTAGCAAAAATGGTACAACAATATAGCAAAATGTCTCAAAGTAAGAAGAAGTTGCCATTCAACTCTTGTCAAAAAAAAAAAAGAGAACATGAAAGCACTCACTTAGTGCATGGCCTAAAGGAAGCGCTCAGAGAAGGTCGCCAGGATTATCATAACCTAGCTATGGCAGGGCCCCATTTTCTGTCTCCAAGTGGTTACTTGGTCATTTATGGGTAACAATCAGGAGGTAGGGGTTATGCAAGTTGCTCCATTAAGGGGAAAAAGTGGCTTGAATCCAACCAGTCCCTGTGCTCCTGGAGCTGCGTCATCTTCTCAGACACCATGGTTGCCCACTGTGGGCATCTTTTTAAGTGGAGGCCCTGAGATTAGCTAGCTCTGCCACCCTTAGTGTTATCTGGGAGAGGAATAAAGCTTGGCCCTCCTGCCAAGTTTTACTAAAGTGAGGATGGTTTTACGTGGTACCCTCTTTCCCTGGGTGCCTCTAGTTTTACCAGTCTCCCTGTCCTCCCCCTTCCACCACCATCCTGCCAGCTACAATGAAGGTAATTCAAAGTTCTTGACCAAAGAGGCGTGAAATCTCCAAGCAGATGTAACCTGGTCCAGGATAGCTATTCCCTCACACCGCATGAGAGCAGGGACCCACAGTGCAGGGTAAGGATGGAGGGCACCTCTCAGGTCTCTTCTCTTCCTCTTCCACTTCTTCCTCTTCCTCTTCCCTTCCCTTCCCCTCCCTCTCCCCCTCCCTTCTCTCCTCTCTCTCTCTCTCTCTCTCTCTCTCTCTCTCTCTCTCTCTCTCTCTCTCCCCCCCCCTCCCTCTCTCTCTCTGTTTCTCTCTCTCTCCACTTCCTTTCAATCCCTCAGTCTAGTGCCTTTAGCCCCTCTCTCAGGAAAGTCCACTCTTTCCCATAAGACAAAAAGGTTCTGAGTCCCCTCCTGGAACCTGGAGCCTCCGGTTTGAGGCAGATGACCTTTTTTGGGCCTCAGCACCAGGAAAGGGGGTGGGGCTCAAGTTCCAGTAGTTGGAGGGAGGGCACCAGCTCTACACCTGCCACATCTGCCACCTGCCCAGTAGGGCTGCAGGCTGGTCCTCATGAGTCTAGAAGCAGCACATGGAGCCAGGCCAGCATCACCCCTCTCTGGGAGATGTCACATTTTGCAATGTGGAAAGAATATTTTCTTCATTCTCTTTGTGAAATAAAACTCCAGCATTATTGGGCTAAGAAGCACTTGAGTCTTCCCTGGACCTGGCTTTGGCTCTAAGTGAGAACACATTGGCTGAAATGGTACTGTATCTGCTTGCCATCTGGCTGGGTGGCCCAGCTTATGTTAAATTATATGCTTTTTATTCCACAAAGCTATTCGTAGTTAATGGGTTTTCAGTTTTTCCCCTCCACTATTATTAATGACAATCTGTCACTAACTTACAGTCCGTATACTGAGCAAGTCTAGGAAAGATGAAAAGTCATCTTTGTCCGTCAGTAATGTAGAAGAAAAAAATAGTAATAAAAAGTAAATAAAAAATAAAAAAAGAGAACATGTAACAGGAATTATAAATGTTTAAAAGACATGAATGTGCTTTTTTTTATTGTTGTTTTGTTTTATTTTTTTGGCATTTCCAAGTCTGTGATCTTCCCAGTCAGCTGAGACATACATCTGCCTTGGAGTGTTTAAGAGTGATAGAAACACAAAGAAAAAGAAAGGCTGGATGTTTAGTTTTCAAAATTCAAAATTGAATTTTACTCAACTCATCTTGATAGTGCACACTTTAAGAGAAAAAGGATGTTCTAAAGTTCTCATTTTATTATGCTCATTAGTATATCAAGAACAGGATTTGCAACTTTATCATTGAGTGTACTATAAGCTTTTGGTAGAAGATGACCAATGAGAGTATTTGCCAGTTTGAAAGAAGACAGACCTAAGTCTTCTGCCATTAATGAAGGTGAAGGCAAAGAGGGAAGAGGGTGGCAAGGTATCAGACATTGAATGTCCCACTTTCTCTACCCTGGGCTGAAATCCTGAAGGAAGGAATATGTTAAATACAGAGGATGCCAAAAAAAGTATACACATTTTAAGAAAGGAAAGCTTTATTAAAATTGTAATACTCAATATATACCAATAACAAAAGATGAATACAAGTCACATTTGACTTCTGGAACTACAAGAGATGCTCAAAGCGGTTACCATCAGCATCCAGACACGTCTGATTACGGCGAACTACTGCTTGAGCAACGTTGACCAAAGTGTCCGCTTTATACATTTTTTTGGCACACTCGGTAGATAGAAAGCAGGAAGCTCCACTTTCTGCTTCTGACTTTGGAGGAAACATTTCTGGATACCTCCTTTCAACCCTTCCATAACAACATAGGGAAGCTGCATCAGAATTAAAATGACAGTGTGGAAGTGTAGAATGGGGAGTCAGGGAAGAACCTGAATGTCTTGGCTTATCTGCTTTATAGAAAGGATCCAGAAGATTCCACATGCCTTGTGGGACATGTGGAAATTAGCTAAGTTGAGAGCTCATAGACCTGTTATGAGACTACTGTGGGGAGGGACAAGATATTCAATGGAAGGACATCCCAGAGAAAATTTATTTTATTTCTTTAACAGGTATAGACATGTCTGTTTCCCTAGGGCTCACAATCAGAGTCCCTACCTCTCCACAGGCACATGTACCTTATTAGGAATATCTTCCCAATTGTTACAGCCTGATCATTCATTCTATACTTTATTGTTCTTTTTTTTTTATTTTAAGATTTTATTGGGAATTGGGGGAGGGGAACAGTGCTGGGGAATCGGGGAACGGACAAATTGTTGTCCTTTTGTTCTTTGGTCTAGTTGTGGCGGACGTTGCTTCACTGGCCCATGTTGGTATTATCATTGCACTCTTCCCGGGTGAGGCAGATCGGTTGCTGGCCTCTGGATGGCTGCTCACAGCGGCTCTTGGCAGCTCACACCGGCTGCCAGCCGCTCACACTGTCTGCTGGCCACACATGGTAGCTTATGGCAGCTGACTGCAGCAGGGGCTGCAGCCTATGCCGTCACCGGTGACTCACGGCAGCCCAGCTCCAGGTTGAGCTGATGTTCACCATCTTAGTTGTAGAGGGCAGTGTCACTAACCTCATGTGGGATCCAAACCGGGGCCCTGCTGCTCAGAGCTGGCGTCCCAAGCCAGCTCTTAACCAACGTGCCACTTGGCCAGCCCATATATTCTATTGTTATAAACACATGCTAACATGTATTTTGATCTACCTTTTAATTAATAGTTCCTGCTTCCCTGGGTAGAATTCTACAAGCTACAGAAGGTAAGGCCAGTGTTTCCCTGGTCCTTTGCAAAATGCTCTTAACTATTCTCTGGTCTCCCAGGAATTTGGCCCCAGTGGGTACTCCAAAAAGGTTCCCGCTCAATGCATGTCATCGCTTCAGGGGATTCTTCCATCCTCTACCTCTTAATCCTACTGGATCTTCTTACTTCTGACCCTTTCAATCAATTTTTAAATCTGCCACTTTGCCCTTGGTATTCTGAATTTTCCTTTGCTTCTGTCCTCTCCTCATCAAATTCTAATTCTCTTTTGCCCTGGGTCCCTATATAGATAGATAGATAGATAGATAGATAGATAGATAGATAGATAGATAGATAGATAGATGAGTCTGGCCAATTCCAGTGATAATCCCTGCTCCCATAGCACTACCACTAGCAAGTATTCTCTTCATCCACTAGATACTTAGTCAATACCTGATGTTTATACTGCAGCAGGACAAAGTTTTTCTGGTTGTACTTTTAGAAAAGCCTTAACTAGTAAATATATGCATAGATTTTAATTTCTAGGAGTATTTCAATAGAAAATGAATTTGCTGATCCTTAAAATACCTTTGCAACTCTGTCATATACTTCCATAGCCATGATCCATTTACACAGACCCTCAGCTGCAGAAGAAGCTTTAGCAACCTTAGGAGGGTCAAATTCAGGGTTTGTTAAGTATTCACCACGAATCTTCTGCATAACAGTCACCTAAACAACAAAGATTTAGATCTGAAAATTTCAACATATATCGCACAATCATAAGTTGAAAAAATAATCATACATAGTAAAAAAAAATTATATAAAAAAGTTATGTTGTCTTTAAAAACCAAAGTCAGTACTTTAAGATAATTTTAAAATAAGCATAATTGTAGCAGAAACACAAGTTATACATGAGCAAAATATGCAAACTTATTACAGATATTGAAGCAAAATGTTTCTTCTAAAAAAAGGCTTGCAGATTGAGAAAACATGGAAACAAGGGAAAAGAACAATTAAATATTAATAAATAAATAAAACTGTATGGAAAAGCATGCATTACACTTCTTATCTCACATAAATTTGTATATAATTTATTAATAAACTATTATAAGAAGACAGAGAACTCTTTTATGTCAATAATACACTCAAACAGTAATTTATTAAGTGACTTTCAATGGTCTGAAAGAGGAATGGGTCTACGCATTATGAGAATTCATAATATGGTCATCAATAAATAGAGTATTCCTTTATTTATTATTTTAATTCCAAAATAAAGTATCTTGCTATGTTTTATATAATATTACATAATGTTAAAGATCTTATGCATCTTGGCAAAGTTACATTTACAGAAAAAAATCTAATGAAACTCACTGGAATATTGTCCTTGTCATATTCTCTCAAATCTCTTAAGAAATTCATATCTCCCAGAAGTTTTTTGCTGGGTCCCCAGTAATCAAATACCTATAAATAAAATGTATGGAATCTTATTAAATGTACAATTAAAGATGCTTGCTATAAAATTTTTCTTCTTGAAGTTTAAGATATATTTTCCAGAGAAACTATATACTTTCAAACTATCAACTTACATCTTCTTGGAAACGAAGACACTCCTCTCCCTGAGAACATGTTTTACATATCAAATATTTAAAATATGAACATGAACTTATATATTAAATTTATTATAAAAAAGTAAATATTGAAAGAAAAATTTTATGATTATTTCTCTTTAAAAAACAAGAAAAGCAACTAGCATAAACACCATCACAATTTCATATAAGAAAAAATATTTTTATTATTTCAACTTTTATTTTTCTTTATTCTTAACTCTTTCAAACCAGAAAGGTAGTGTGCTACAGACTGAAAATTTGTGTTTTCCCTTCCCGTTCTTCAAGTTCATATGTTAAAAACTAATCCCCAACGTAATAGTATTTGGAGGCGGGGTCTTTGGGTGGTGATTAGGTCATGAATGAGATTAGTAACCTTTTAAAAGAGACCTCACAGAGCTCCCTCTCTCTTCTGCCTTGTGAGGACACAGAAAAAAAAAAGACAGTAGTCTATAAGCCAGGAAGCGAACTCTTACCAGACACGGAATTTACTGGAACCTTGACTTGGACTTCCCAGGCTCCAGAACTATGAGAAATAAATTTCTATTGTTTATAAGCCACCCTGTGTATGTAATTTGTTATAGCAGCCCAAATGGACTAAGACAGGTAGCAAACATTTTTCTTATAAACAACCTCCTCACCAACCTAGGCTCCCCAAGTGAAAAAAAGAAGAGAAAGCAGATATACAAAGATTACACATTGATATGTCAGTTAAAAGATAAAGCACATACTTGTGCTAGTGAAAGTTGTCAAATAATTAGCTAATCATTCTTTTTCCTTCTTCCAGAAGCCTGATAGTGGTGTGTGTGTGGTGTGTGTGTGTGTGTGTGTGTGTGTGTGTGTGTGTGTAAATGAGAATAACTTGGTAAGGAAAGAGCCTATTCATTTTCTTCATTATCTCAATGAATAATAGAATGACCAAAAAAAATCCCAATTTTCCAATTCAGAGATTCAAACCCAGGTATTGTAAAACCTGAAAAGAAAATAAGTGTATAACTTTAGTTTAGGATGGATGTTATGCCTTCCTTTTTAGCCTTGAATAATAATTATATATAACAGCTAATATTTATTGTGAGCTTACTATTTATGAGGCTTTATACATAGAGCTTTATATGTATTAACTAATCTAATCCTCACATTAACTTTGTGAGGCAGGTACTATATAATAACCCTCTTTTTTACAGAGTTCCACAGGTGTTAAGCATCTTGCCCAACATCACACTGCTAGCAGGATTGGGATTTCTGAAGACAGGTGTTCTGGCTCCAGAGCACATGATTTTAACAACTTCATTATACTGTAACAAAGCAGAATTTTTGAATGCTCAGAAGCAACACCTATGTGATTATATATCACACTCATGAGACTCCTAGCTGGAAAAGTATAGGAATCTCAGTGTTCATTTTGTCCCTATGATAGTGGGAAATCCTGCATAGACAGAAATGGAGAGGGAATCAATTGGAACCATATTTTTCTGGTGCTATACTGCCTTAGCTTTACCCCAGAATAAATATAGACAGTGTTTTATGTAGTTTATCCTGAGCCCATTCAATATGGAAAACAATGTTTCCTTCCTAGAGTGGGTACTGTTGATATTTAATTTGATAATAGTTGCTTTAAAGTGTTCTATACATTCGTGAATATGATTTAAAATTGTGTCTAGTTATTACCTTGCCTCCAGTTCCTGAAGGATCTGAAATTTTTTCTGGTTTTATATCTTTCATGACACAAATAGCAGCCATAACTAGTTTAACACCAGATGGAGGATTCTTCATTGATTTCACAATTGTAATGTCAGCTGGCTATATCAAAAGAAAACAGGATATCTTCAGAATAGTTTATTTCTAAATAATGAATTTTTAAAGTAATGTTGGAGATAAGCTGTGGGGTTCTGGGAATAGTTCTCCCACAATGAGGCCGAAAGCTACCCACAATGAGACAGACGATGAAAAGAAGTACACAGAGACCTGAGAGTGGAGGGACTTTTGCCCTATGCAAAGACCTCAAGGGTCGTCCACATCTTCCTTTTACTGAGGGAGACAGACATAGCCCTATATTGAATTTGCATAGCAAGTGGATGTGTGGGGTAAGCAATCAGTACATAGGGAACTTCCCTGTTCCATCCTGACTCCTGCTACGTCTCTATTATCTATCTTCGGCCTGCGCACGTACTGTTCCTTTCCTAGCTAGTCCTTGAGCCGTTGCCAGCTGCCTTCGGCTGACATGTACCCAAGTTGCTATCCTGCTCTGACCTTTCAGAGCAGGTGCCCTACAATATTGCAATACAGTGCTGTGTCCCTACAACAAGCATTGATTTTCATTTGAAATTGTAATTGATTTTTGCTTTGCATGGTTATGAAAAAATTAATAAAAGAGAATTGAGCACAGATTAAGGCCAATGATTCTCTAAGATTGTGGAGATCATAGATCCTTGTAAGAATATGAAGACAGCTATGAACCCTCCAGAAAATATGTTTTTGCACATAAACACAAAATTGAATTTAATCACATACCAATTAAGAAAGAAGGCAAAAAATGGGGACTGGGATTCCCTAGTCAACAAAAGCTATCTATCTCTCCTGCTCTGTTTGGTGAGGTTGTTCTGGTCTTGCCTAAAGACCCCGTAAAAAGTTATGTACAGCACAGTGCAATTCAGGCAAATGTCTTACATCTCTGTATGGGAAATGATCTGTAAGTTTTTCTATACATGCATGTTCAGGAGGCTGCAAAAGGGTAGCTTCACACTCTATTTGACATATGCCTCCTTGTCCATGTACAGAACCACTTTGGCCTCTTGGAAACTGTTCCATTTTCATTGGAATAATCTGAATGAAAACTGTATTGGTTTGTCAGAAAAGTCATGACATATTTTTTCTATGTTTTTCATTGCAAAAATACGTCATGACTTTTCCAACAACCCAATAAATAATATATGAAAAGCAAAAGTATAAGACTGTATATCAAAAAGGAACTGTTAAGAGTTAAGTTTCATTTGACTGGACAAAAACAATATAATACCATGCACTGAAATAGAATTATACCTAATTAACGAAGGACCTGCACACAATTTTTCTTTGTTGATGAAACACAGGTCGCTAACTCAAACACTTGCCTTTAGTGTATCCAGTGCAGACAGAGCTGCTTCCAAGGCAGGAATCGCTTCAGCTAGGTCACTTTCACACTCATTTTTCAGAAGTTGGGCTTCTTCAGCCTTTCCACTGGCTATCTCTTCATCTAGTTTCACAAACTTTCTTTTTGCTTCCACTTGAGCAGACTCTATCTCAATAATCTAAAGAAAAGAAAGAAAAAATAAAGACATTTCCTCAAATATCCTATTGCTTTCTCCATCCTAGAGCCAAAAGAATGTTTGAAAAGAGGGAATCCAACATGCCATGTTTTAAGCATAGACAAGCCAAAGGTAAAATGAGGAGAAAAGCAAATACATGTGACCTATGTGGTAATGGGCTTCCTACCTCCCTTCAAAAAAACAGAAACCACATGGCACCTGAAAAGATGGCCAATCAATAGAAAAGGGTAAAGTCCCTAATATCCAATGGCAAAAATGGGGACTTATTTTCAAGGCTAATTTTACACATTTCAATTGTCTTCTTACATCAATCCAAAAAAGAAGTTCAGGATACTCTACCTGCATCATATGTGCATTTTCAATTTTAGCTTCCTCCAATTTGGGCTGTAATTGAACAAGCTCCATTTTCATTTCACCAACCTAAATAGACAGTTCATTATTAAGTTTTCATAGCTACAATAGCTTACAAAAGCCAAGCACAGAAAATTGAAACTTAAATGTATCATAAGGTATTGAGGCCAGAAAATTTTAACTTTTTCTTCCAGGTCTTTACACGATAAACATAATCATAAGAGTGGTCAGTTTTCTTCACAAAAGACTTCATCTTCCTTGAGTATATGACAGGGCAGTGGGTGAATGCAGTTGCCATAGTAGAAATGCAGATAAAAAAGAAGGTAACAGCTTGGGTATCCCTATTATACTATGTGCATGGTATACAGTGCATATGAACCACCCAAAACTCTGTTGCTTATATTGAGCTAATGTTAATAAGTATTACTAGCACTTGAATCATTTTTTAAAACCCCAAGCTTATATTTAACCAGCTATTTCATATTATATATTATCATTTTGAGCAGCTCATGAAATTTACCTGAGACTCAGCAAAAGCTAATTTGTCAAGCCCATTCACATATCGTTGTTTTGCTTTCATGACAGCTTGTCGCCTCGTAGTCAAAAGCTGTCGAAATGAGGCAATAAGTTCAAGATAAGAGGTAGCAGTAACATAGTTATGCCGTCTTAACTCTTGCAAGAACCTAAAATAGAGGCAGATGACATTTCTTACTGTAAGTAATGGGCTTCACAAAGTAAGAGGTAAATCCAACACCACATTAACAACAAACATTTAAGAATAAAGGTTAATTTTATTTAGAGGCTGCTGAGTACTTGAACTTCATAAAATTCTAGAATTCTACACATAACCACATCCTAATTTCTTGTCTGCAAAATATTCAAATGGCAATGATATATTTAAGAATTATACATCAACAAAGATGTGTATCAAAGATGAACTACAGCAAGAAAGATATAAGCCTTTTTACTTGTTTCATAAGTCGGGGGATCTAACCATGTGAGGGACACAAGATATTGTGTAAGCTAGGGGAGTATGGTAGGAAAGAGAACTTCAAATAGGATAGCAAGGATGAGTCATCATTCCTTGTACAAATGTGTCACATGTCAGCTAAATAGTGTATGGCCAGAAGTATGACACTACTACACATACACATGGAAACAATGGAAAAAGCAATGATGTTTCATGGTGAGTATGAAGGTTAGATCCCACTGGTTGGTATAACTCTCCAAGCCAACCACGCTAGCTGGCTGTATGACTTTCATTATGCAGGCAATATACTATATTATATAGTGTATGAGCACTTGGGTTTATGTGCCTTTGAAATGAGGGTCTCAGAGATTAACAGGGGTAAAACATACTTTTGAAGTATCCATAGCCCACAAACAAGCTCCCCTTATCTGAGAACTTCCATCCAGTGCTCCAGGAGCAATGTTTCTTCTATGAAACTTGCCACCCTAACCATAGCTGATCAGACTAGGGTTGGACCCTAGACACAAATGAGGCTAATCACATTTTGGAACCAATTTGGAATTGGGAGCTGTAATTGTAAGAAGTAAACTTGAAAATTGACAGGCAGCTAGTTTCCTCCATATGCACTGGGAAGTAGAAAATTCAGTCCGAAAAGAGAAAGAAGAAAGCAGATGCCCAGACAGAAACAGGAATGAGAAACAGAGAAAAGGCATTTCTTAATTTATAATGGCTTTCTAATCCCTGCTTGTGATTACTTCTGCGATCCAGCTGTATTCTTTCCCTTAATCTTTGTGACACACCTCTGTATCTTTATGATAAATCCCCCTTTTTGTTAAAGCTAGATCAAGTAGCTTCTATTAATTGCAAGCTTAGGGTCTTAACTAATAATGAGAGAGAGAGAGATCTAGAAAAACATAGAAATTCTATCAAAATTTTGAGCTTCCACAGAGAGACATGTTTTAAAATATAAGGCATTATAAGAAAAGATGAAATAGTGCCATTTGCAACAACATGGATGGATCTTGAGATTATTATGCTAAGTGAACTAAATCACACAGAAAAAGTCGAGAACCATATGACTTCACTGATATGTGGTATATAAAACTGAAAGCAACAAACGAACAAAACAAACAAAGAAAGAAACAAAAATTCATAGACACAGACAATAGTTTAGTGATTACTGGAGGGTAAGGGGGGTTGGTAGATGAGGTAAATGGGGTCAAATAGGTGGTGATGAAAGAAGAACTGACTCTCGGTAGTGAATACACAATGTGATATATAGATGATGTATTACAGAATTGTACATTTGAAACCTATGTAATTTTACTAACCATTGTCAACCCAATAAAATTTAATTTAAAAAAATATATAAGGCATTATTGTAATTTAAAATTTTATTAATATTAACCTTTCTGAAAGATCCATAATAGAAGTGTGAAAGTGTTTGCAGACTGGAACTATCTCTCGTCGTTCAACCTCAGTAAGCTCCAGGGTTTCTAAGAATTTCACAGCTACAAGTTCAAGGGCATCTTCAGGCCATGGCTAAAGATAAGAAAAAAAAACTTAGGAAATTAAAGATGAGTAGTCCTACTCCAACTATAGAAGTTAAGTGTCTTCCTATGCAAGAAGAATTCGGGGTTGAAAAAATTAAACCTTAATGGGGAAAAAGGAATTAGGGGGGCTGAGGTCACAAATAAATCTATGAAAGATCTAATAGATATGTTTATATACTAAAATTAAAGAAGAGACAATATAAAGAAAAGGTCAATAATATTTTACATATTAGGTATACTGCTTTCCTAACTCTTCCACTTAAATGACTAGTCATCTCAAATTTAGCATGACAGTAGCAGAGGCTGCCTACCCAATATCTATCAGTCCCACTTCCCTAGGACTCCAATTTTAGTCTAGATAATAATATGCCTAGCTAAAAGATTACATTTCCTAGACTCCCTTGCAATTCAGTGGATAAAGATGTAGTTGTTAGGTAGGGATTTCAGGGAAGGCTCTTAAAGGGTTACATTGAGCTGGCATGTGTCCTTTTTGCCCTATTTTCCATTATTCTACTTCTTGCCTAAAACACAGATGTAAAAGTTGGAGCTCCAGTATCCACCTTAGACCATAAGGTGACTTTGAGGATGAAAACAACATGCTAAGGATATGTAAAGCAGAAAGAACTTGGGATTCTGATGACTTCGTTAAGCCACCAAAGCCCTAGTCTGCTTACCTTCAGATTTTTTTCTATATGAGAGGGAAAATCCTTATGTCTTTAGTTTGGGTTTCTGTTACTAGTAGTCCATCACAATTACTAACACTAAAAGCTGAACTCTTGATTTTCTTCCCCACAAATTCACTTCTTTTCCAGTCTCCCGTGTCTCAGTGAAATGGTTCGTTTTCCTGGAATATGCCAAGTGTGTTCCTGTCTCTGGGCCTTTGGGCTTGCTGTTCCCTCTAACTGAACCCTCCTTACCTGGAACTCCCTGTAGTTCACTCCCTTACATCTCTGCTCAAATGCCAACTTGCCAGCAAGGTCTTCCCAGAGCACTCTTTCTAAAACTGCATTCCTTCCCTCATTACACTTTCCCTTATCCTGAGTTTTTTTCTTACTACTTACCAACACCTGATATATATTTATTTTTTCATTTGTTTATTTTTTGTATGCCCTTCCCACTGAAATGTAAAATCCATGAAAGCAAGGACTTTGTTTTTCTCACCACTGTTATCTTCAATACCTAAAACAGAACTTGTCAATAAATATTTGAAATGTTTATTCAGTGAAATAATTTGTCAAGTAATTAATCTTCACTTTATTAGAATATTTTCCAAATTTCCTTTCATTTAGATTCAACAAGATGCTTATAAGTTTTTTCCTTTGTAGCAGATAATATGCATTTTTAAGATCAATTGTTTCAGTGTCTGACCCTCCTCCTGGTAAAATTCATACTTTTTGGATCAAGCACTCCACTAATCAAAAACTTTTAGGCACATATTGCCAATGTATGCATATTTATTAATAGATTATACTCATGTGCTATTATTGTACAAATATATTTATAAGCCTTAAAAGAGGCTTCTAAAGATTTATTATTAAGATCAGTGAATTTTTGTAAAAGGCCAGAATATAACATATATCATAGAAAATATTACGAAAGTTTATCTTTGTGTTCTGGGTGCTTCATTTTTTAATGACCTTGCTAATCAAGAAGGTTTAATACTATCTACAGCAGTTAAAATGTTTATGGCTAAAGTGGCAGTCTTACTGTGTCTTCAAACAAAGGAGATATATCATCATATATAATCACATATAATATGTCCAGAAGTAGGGTATTTCTGGGGTTGCTTAATTTAGAAGCTCTACCATGTCACTGAGGATCTAGCTTGTTCCATCTTTTTACTCTCCCATTCTCCATGCATTTTATTTCATGCTTGGGCTTGTCTCATAATGGTGACAAGCTGACTACTGCAGCTGACATTACATCCTTAAGCAACAAGGTTGAAAGACAGAAAAGGCCCTTTCCCTAACATGTAACTCCTTATATAGCAAAGAAAACCAAAAACCAAAAAACTTTTCCTCAAAGCAGTCTTTAACTAAGGACCTACTGGGAAGGACTGGGTCATGAATAGGTTCATATATAAACCAATTTATAGTAAGAAGCATGAGAACACCAATATTGATTTATGCCAACCAGGAATCAATCCCTGTATACACAGCTACATAAGGGGTGATATCCCAAACAAAATAAAAATTCTGTCAGCAAGGATGGAGTGAGTAGAAAATGACTGTTGATAGGTAACCAATAATATCCCCCATGCATAATAAGCTGATATTGCAAGGCATACTATACCCTGGGATAAGGTTTATTATTTAAACAGTTGATATAACCCCGTATTCCAAATAGCCTTCTGAAATTTGTTTTCACCAACATCTTGTCAGATCTTGTTAAGTAGTCATTGTTTTTGCCTCATAAAATGGTTGACACAGAACTCAAGCTAGCTCATGCTAGTTTATGCCATTTTCTTGCTGTCCACTTATAATTGCATTATATCCTCAATTTTCATTTTATTGTAAGAATCCCTCAGGGTACCTTGCATACCATCTATGACACATGGCCATACAAACTGAGTAAGGATGTCAATGTTAATCCATACAAAATATTTCATACAAAAATGAATATTCCAGTAAAATTCCTTCCCTTTTTCTTTGAATTGTTTTGGCACCCCTGGTAAGTGTAAACCCTACTTTGGAGACTAGAGATACACCTCAAAAGTCAGTGCCTTCCTGATGTGTAACACGTAGTGGTTTACACGCACTTCCTGAGTTCCCCAGACCCAGGCCCCAAACAACACCATCAGCTTCTCTGACACAAGTTCTATATCCGCACTGCTTCACTGTAAAATCTTTATTCCACTCTGTTATCTACTTACTCTCCCTTATCTACTTGCAACTCCCAGTTCCTTCTTTATAAATTTTCCCCAACAAGTAAGAATTACTTATAATAGAATAGAAATTCTCGTGGTTATGAAAAAGATATCCAAAAGTAGTAGAATTGTACTTATAAGATTTCACAAAAGAAAAACTATGGTTGGACAGGCTTTGTTTATTTGGTTTTGGTTTTTGGTTACTTAATGGGAGCAATATTAAGATATGGTTTGCATAAAGCAAAACTGTTTCACACAGTTTTTATTGTTGTATAAACACTAATACATCCACTAGCTGAAACATATGTGCAACCCTCAAAAGGGCAGAATTAGTTTTTTAAACATGCAATTGATAAATATGCAAAAGAGAATAAAACAAATTAGTATCAGAAATCTATTTCTAAAAGAAATTATCCAGGGTCAATCTATAGTGCACATTCTATTGGGCATAAAACAATTAAATAGAAGGTGCCATGAGCTATTGTTTTCAATTCATAAATAATTGTCTTATTCAGACAGTAACAATTTGCCTTAAGGTTAAATGAGGTGGCAGCCTTCATCATTTGGTGTTGGGACGACTGAAATTGCCACTCAGTTGGTCTTCTTGTCTCTTGTTTTAACCCCACTCCAAATCATTCACCATACAGTATTTTTCCCCTAAAATACAGATTAGCTAAATATATGTTAATCCCTATGCAACATCTTTGGTATAAAACCAAATTCCTAGGCATATTTGCAAATTCCTTTATAATCTGTCACCAACTCAAAGCTCCAATTTAACTCCTGCTGCCCTCATTACCAGTCAGCTATACCAAACTATTTACAGTTGCCCACTGTTTTATCTTTGCACATAGTATCCCCATGTGATGGTTAATTTTATGTGCCAACTTGACTATGTGCCACAGGGTACCCATATATTTGGTCAAACATTACTCTGGGTGTTTCTGTGAGGTGTGTTTTTGGATGAGTTTAATATTTAAATCAACAGACTGAGTAAAGCAGATTGCTCTCCCTAAACTAAGTGGGCCTCATCCAATCAGTTGAAGGCCTGAAAAGAAGAAAAAGGCTGTTCCTCCCATGAGTAAGGGGAATTCCTTCTGCTTGACTGGGACATCAGTTTTTTCCTGACTTTGAACTTGAACTGAAATATCAGCTCTTCCTGGTGTCAAGCCTGCTGGCATTCAAACTGGAAATACACCATCAAATATCCTGGGTCTCCACCTAGCAAACTTGTCTGCCTCCATAATCATGTGAGCCAATTCCTTATCACACACACATACACGCATACCTTTACATACATACATATATATATATATATATATATATATATATATATATATATATATAAAACAATGCATTCTGTTGGTTGCTAATATACCCCTCCTATATAAAATTAATTCATTTTCATACTTCAGAGATTCACTGTCTTAAGTACACCTTTTACACACCAAGATTATGGCCTTTTTATATAACTGTGACTATTCATTTGCTGATTGTCTTTTCTGTCTTCCAGTCTAGAGTGTAACTCCTTGTGGGGTTCATGTAGTCTTATCAGTCCCTGGTGCCAAGCACTATGCATATTAATGAAGCTTGAATAAAATTTCAGTAAAATTCCAAAAGATTTACTTGCCTTCCTCCCCCCAAATTACAAACCTGAAACCAGTCAATGGTACAGCAATTGATGAGTGATGGGAACTGTCTCAAGCGATTTCGAAAGGCATCTCCAATAGGGCTAAAGGCCACTACAACATGAAGATTATCTTTGCAGCGATTCACAAAGAAAGCAAACAGAGCTAAGGGACTAAGTTCATCATGTTTACTGCCAGCCTGAGCTATAGGACGAACACCCTAGGGAATATCAGAAAATAGAAACCTGGTAAATAAAAATAGATAAGCTGATGATGAAATTAGTAGACATTGGAATATTAAGAACTTTTATTACTCCCCTTGTAAATATCTTTATATTTTTGTTTTTATATCAATAGAATGGCTTTGATACAGCTTGTACTTAGAAGACTTCTTCCAACTCCTTAATTTTATAATTTAAAAACAGATATCTGCCAAGAATTTAACTTATAATGATACTCATAAAAAGTCCACTATGATACATTCAACATTGTTTTTAAGAGGAAACAATCTAAACAACTAAAGCATCCAGTTAAAAACATTATAAAATATAAAACATCCATACATTTTAATTTTATTCAACCATTAAAAATAATGAGGTGTATCAACATATGTGCTATGACAAGATCAGCAGGACAAAATAAGTGAAAAAAAAAAACAAATTGTGCAACAGTATGTATAATATGATCCTCTTTGTTAAATGAAAAAATATATATGTGCATATGTGTGAGTACATACGCACCTTTTTATGGAAGCAATCACAAAGAACTATTAGTAGTGGTTACTTTTGGTGAGAGGAAATTAAAGGAGAGTGTGAGAAGGAGACTTTCACTTTATTTTGGACATTTTTCTTGGCTTATATCATTCTTTTCTTCTTTACCTACATCAGAGGGTTGTTGAGGGATCAAATGAGTTATGACATGTGTACACTTAGAATAGTTCTTACCACATAGGTAAGTGCCTATTAGCTTTTATTTTATATCCTACCTTTGTCCTTGTTCAGAGCACAAAAGATTTCATAGTCAAGTATCTTATAAATAGATTTAAAAGTTTTTCGATATAAGGAGTGGTTACAATGATCACATAATTCCTATTGTCACTACAATAAATTTATTTCTAGAAGAATTCTCTACTATAGATATGCTCTGCTTTATGTGATAGCTATAGTCATGGAAAATTATAAATTGGCTTTATATATGTATTCTGACACTAATTCTCAAATTATGATTATTATGATTGGTGTCAGTTTATAAAATTATGTTCAGGTGGTCTACCTGCATTAAATATGAGTTAATAGTGGGACATTCATATAGGGAAAAATAATACATGGTTGTAACTGTAGAAGAAGAGTTCAAGAAAGGGTCAAGGGCCGGCCGAGTGGCACGATGGTTAAGAACTGGCTTGGGACACCAGAGGGACCCGGTTCAGATCCCACATATGAGGGCCAGTGACACTGCCCTCTACAGCTAAGATGCTGAACAACAGCTCAACCTGGAGCTGGGCTGNCAAAAAGACAGCAACTTGTCTGTTCCCCTTCCCCCAATTCCCCAGTGCTGTTCCCATCCCCCAATTCCCCAATAAAAATCTTTAAAAAAACAAACAAACTAGGAAAGCTAGCTTTTAAAGAAATATTATCTAATCATAATCATGTGAGTTTTATCATTATTTTTATAGTGTTTCTTTTTGTAATTATTATATAAAACTAATAGAAAAATATAATATAAATAAACAGATTTAACTTATTGACATAAGTATCACTAGATTTAAAAGTCATATTCAAATACACAATGTGTGAGGCTGTTTTCAAATATGAAACGTTAGATTTTCCAAAATACTAATTATATGCCAGGGATATTACAAAAACCCTTACATACACCATATAATTTAATCATAACAACCTATGAAATAGGTGGTATTATCCGAATTTTACAAATGAAGAATAGAGAACATTAGCAAGATGACAGACTAGTAAGCTCCAGACCCTCTGTCTCCCATGAAAACACCAAATTAGCAATGTACAGAACAAAATATCTTTGCAAGAATGCTAGAAACTAATTAAGAGGCTAAGCACCCCCCATGAGTACATAAAAAAGAGAAAGGACAATACAAGGAAGGTAAGAGAATTCATTACATTTTTCTCACCTTGCTCCTCCTCTCACCCAGCATAGAATAACACAGTCAGGAAAATACCACCAATTCCTGACTCCTCCCTTAGGACAAAAGAAATAAAGTGGAACTAGCATCCAGTATTCTGGCTTGTCTGAGGGCTACCTAAGGCACTGCTTTCTATCTTGACTGATTCAGGGCACTGATGGGAAAAATGGCCTAGTTTAGAAATGAGGTTGGAGGTTCGGAAAAAAATGGCGGCAGTGAGGTGGGCTCCCTTAGTTCTCCCCTGGAAAGCATAGCAATTTGAGCAGCTGGAGCGCAGCAAACAAACCTCTACCAAGCACGCTGAGCAGCGAAGGGACTCCCATGCTGAGTACTTAAAGATGGGCAGACAGGGCGAGTGGGGGAAGAGGGAGGCGAGGCGCATGGAGGCACAGATCACACCAGCGGCTGCTGAGGCTCGGGGCCTCAGAGAGCAGATCGGAGCATTCCCGCAGCTCGCTCCCTGCACCTGCAGCCTGCGCTAAGGCAGAAACCTCAGGCCGGGCGCCAAGCAGAATGGAGAGAGGAGGGCGTGAGCAGAGGCACAGTCCGTCGGAGCCCGCGACTGCGGAGCTGTGGGAATTCAGGACAAGGCGAAGTGGTTTGCAGCGCCAAGGCAGGCTCAACCTCTGGGCTGACCGTTGCGGGGAGTGCAACAGGAGCCCCAGGACGCTCAGTTTCGGAAACAGAAATCTCAAACCAGCAAGCAGGAGAAGAGGGAAGCAAGAAGCGTGGAGGTGCAGCCCACACCTCACAGCTGTGGAGACAGGAGCTGCTTTGCCAGGGGGTGCTCCTGGAGAGCAGCAGGGGCTCTGCGGAGCGTTGGAGGGGGCTTTTTTCTTTTTCCTATTTGTTTTTCCTCTTTTTTCCCCTTTTCTCTCAGATAGGAAAAATAAACTGCAAAGATAAGTGCACACCCCCATCCTCCCTCAGAAACCTTGGCCCCCTCCCTGCCACAGCCTGAGGCTGACTCCTGAAGAAAGGAGTAAGTCAGAACAAAGGTGCTTCCACTCCCTGGGGGTTGAGTAATTTATATGAGAAGAGGCTGCAGGTGGGAGCTACTAAACACGTTGTACCCACCCCCACCTCTTCTGGGCAGCTTGGGAAGCAGAACAACTTTGGCTGCTGAGACACAGGAAGGCCTACCAGCAGCTCTGAAATCTCCACCCCCTACCCGCCAACAGCCCCAGTGGCAGGAGTACCTGAAGACGCACATCCAGTCCTCTGGCTGCGCAGAAATCAGAGTGCCTCTGGACAGGCAGGAGCAGAAATAACACTGACTTTGTAAAAAAAACTACCAATCACACCTCATAATGCTACTCATCTAAAATAGACGTGCATTACCAAGCTCACTCTAGGTGCCAGGCGGCTGGCTCTGCCCCCACAAGACACNCCAGCAGCCAACGTGAGCGGCCCTCAAGCCGCTGTGAGCGGCCATCCAGAAGCTGGCGACTGATCTGCCTCACCCGGGAAGAGCGCAATGATGATGCCAACTTGGGCCAGTGAAGCAACGTCCTCCACAACTAGACTGAAGAACAAAACAACAACACCTTGTCTGTTTCCCTTCCCCCAATTCCCCAGCACTGTTCCTATCCCCCCAATTCCCCAATAAAAATCTGAAAAGAAAAAAAAAAGGTCAAGATGGCAATATAAATATAGGGCTTATTTACATAGAAATAATGGTTAATGCTTGTAGAGTAGATAAGCTGTCTGTGAGGCACACACATGCTTTGGGAGCAGGAATGATTCAGGAATGTAAAAAAAAAGTAGTTACTGAAGGAATAATTAGGGAGACAGGATACAAACTGGGTGAAATTTTACAGCAGTCAAGAAAAAGCAGAGTTTAAAAGAAGGAATCATTAATTATGTAAAATATGAATGAGAATTTTAAAAAGGAACTGAGAAATACCACTAAATGTGGTAAATAAGAAGTCACCACTAAATTGAAAAAGACGTTGCAATAACTTAATTCTGCAAGGAGTACAAATGGAACAGTGGAAAAAGTAGTCTGGAAACGTAGGCCAGAGGCTGGAACTCTGATGAAGTAAGACAGATGTACTGAGTCTATAAGATGTGCCCTCTAGGCAGTGCCAGAGCCAAGCTATAGAGAAAGGTCAGTTATCAGGAGTGAAGTTTAAAGTAAAATCTTCATCAGAGGGAGATAAGCAAAGTCCAAGACAAGATCTTCAAAGTGGGATGCACAGGATTGTGTACAGTGTGGACAGAAAATAACAGAACTTTCTATATTACCTTGTATATTTAAAAAATCAATAATATAGCAAGTAGAAACAGGGATGCATTTCAGTACCCCTGAGTTCTGACCATGGCTATTTCCTTGGAGATAAACTGATATGGTGTCCCTAGGCTTGGGTGGAATGTGAAGAAAAAAAGTTCTTCAGGCCACTTTTGGATCATAGCATAAAATAGTAGTGAAGCACTGGAAAAGTTTTGCAGCAAAGTGATGAGAAGGAAAGACAAGCAATAGCTAACGTGAGCAGAAAAGCCTAGCAAAGCTAAGGAAATTCCACTCCCCAAAAGGTGACTATTCCTTGAATGGGACTATGGGGGGGGGTGTGAGTTTATCCTATCAATTAGGAGAATCACCATTCTTCAACAGCCTTGGCTACATCCTTGACGTTACCCAGATAAAAGCAGACAACTTGGGATCATTTCCCTCCCCCCCCCTCCAGCCCCACCCCAGGCTACAAACTGGTAATGTGCCATTTACTGAGGGCTTTTTAAGTGCCTGACACTCCGTAAATTCTTTGTTTCATTTGATCCTCAGACCTTACAACAACCCTACGCAGGAGGAGCTATTATGTGTATATGTTATTTCCATTCCATACAAGAGAAAAGCAGGGTGATTGAACTACTAGGGTCAATCCATTTTACTCCAGATGTTATCACTGGAGGCTGGAATAAAGCATCCAGATGTGAGTGATATATTCTGTGGGTAAAAGTAGTTGTCGCAAAGAGAAAGGGGCAAAAATTACTAACAGAGGTCTTGTATGGGAATATCTTAGAAATGGGGGTCAAAGGACAGTACATCTGAAGTAGTGGGTGCTTCAAATTGTGGTTTTTTGTCAATTAAATCACAAAGCATGACACTCGGATATGTTAGAATAGTTAAGACAAGTAGCTTTTGAAAAATTTTAACCAGTGGTAAACTATTAAAACTAATCAAGTAGTGCTTTAAAGCTATGTTTTCTCAGATCACTGTAAGCGTGACTTAATTTGACATCCGTAATCACTCATAAAATATGCTACATAAGATCAAACTGATGAAACAAACTGCCATCATTATGAAATAAGAAATTATACAATAAAAATTCTGTCTCATAACTGTAGTAGAGACAATTTAAAATTCATCAAAAAATATACTAAAATAATATACTTTCAGTTTTTAATTACCAAAACCCTCTGCACAAGCTATATTTATCCTGAAGAGCAGAGAAAATGTTTCAAGATAAGAAAATTTCTGTGCTGGGAGAAGCACTCCCTAAAAAGCATTTACCTCCATCACTTCTTGTTTCTCATCTGCTGCAAAAATGTTAGGTACTTCTCCAGTATTGAGCACACTGTCAATATCCTCTAGAAAAGCTTCCTCTTTAATCTGAGTGTCCGTGATTAAAAAGACTGTCTTCTGGCCCTTCATGCCAACATTCCTTAGTAGGACCTTAAAATAAAAATGTACTTATAAGCAGAATATGGTAGACATTTATTGGTTTCCCCCCCCCTTTCCCCTTCTTTTGATAACAATGTCTCAATTTTATATTATAGTAGTACTTCTCCCCATTTCTGGAGGGGATGTCAATCAGGGCCTCCATTTTGCTCATCTCCTGGGTAGGAGACCCCAACTGGTCAGAGTTTCCCAAGCCCCTAGACATAGTCATTGATTCAGAGGAAGGCATATGACTTAAGTGGGTCCAATCACAGTTTTCTGGGACTAAGAGGGACTTGAAAAGAGAATCTTTGTCATTCTAAGGTGGTGGAGGATATAAATGCCAGTAATTTAGAACTACTAGGGGCCAACCGGATAGCCACATAGAATGCGTCTGCTGGAGAAGGAAGCCAAATGGAAGAGAGTAGATCCAGGAGGCAGAAAGAGTAATTACTGAGGACTTAATTTAAGCCTTAAATTCAGCCTTGTCAAAAGTCTCTCTACCTTTGGACTCTTCAGTCAAGTAAGACAACTCTGTCTTTTGCTTAAGCTAGTTTGAGCTGTTTTTTGTTTTGTTTTGTTTTGTTTTGGGTTCTTTTCGTCAATTGCAACCAAAGAGTCCCAACTATACAAAGATATGGACTCAGTGATATGCTGGAGCTGATTTATTTAGGGTGGTAGAACTGATTGTGAAAATTTCACGGAACTTGTGAGCAGACTGTTCAACACAGCCAGCATTAAAAATTCAATTATATAGGGGCCGGCTGAGTGGCTCAGTTGGTTAAGAGCTC
>NW_017732814.1:208729-211647 GCF_001890085.2 Hipposideros armiger | reverse complement strand
GCAACAGCAAAAAAGAAAAAAGAAAAAAAAACTTGTGGAAAAAATGGAAAGGAGGTGGCAAATCAAGCTGTGATAAGGAAGCAGGAAAGAAGGGAGAGAGAGAGAGGTTAGAAGAGAAGAAAAGGAAGATAGAAAAATGAAACGAAAAAAGTGTATATATATATACACACACACCTCAATATATATGGACATATGTATCCACATATATTCACCTTTATATATGCCTATATAAAAAGCTAAAATTACTAATGAAATAGAAAAATCCAAAAACAACCAACCTAAGCGATCAATGAAAAAAAACAACCCCAAAACATCCAAGAGAACCCAATTAACAATAACAATGTAACACACCAAGAGAAACCCAAACCGAAAACAATCAAAAAATAAAAGGGGAGAAAAAACAAGCAATAACCAGTGCCAATCTTGGCTAAAGTCTGCCAAGCTCTCCCCAGGTTTTCCTCTGCTATACACTCACTCCTGTGTGTCTTGTGGGGGCAAAGCCAGCCGCCTGGCACCCAGAGTGAGCCTGGTCAGGTCTATTTTAGATGAGTGGAGTTATGAGGTGTGATTGGTAGTTGTTTTACAAAGCCAGTGTTATTTCTGCTCCTGCCTGTCCAGAAGCACTCTGATTTCTGCACAGCCAGAGGACTGGATGTGCGTCTCCGGGTGCTCTTTCCACTGGGGCTGTTGGAGGGTGGGGGGTAGAGATTTTAGAGCTGCTGGTAGGCTTTCCTGTGTCTCAGCAGCCAGAGTTTCTCAGGAGAGGTGGGGGCAGGGACAGCGTGTTTAGTAACTCCCACCTGCAGCCTCCTCACATGTAGATTACTCAACCCCCAGGGAGTTGAAACACCTTAGTTCTGACTTACTCCTCTCTTCAGGAGTCAGCCTCAGGCTCTGGCATGGAGGGGGCCAAGGGTTCTGAGGGAGGGTGGGGTGTGCACTTTTCTATGCAGTTTATTTTTCCTTTCTGAGAGAAAAGGGGGAAAAAAGAAAGAAAAAACAATAGGAAAAAGAAAAAAGCCTCCTCCAGTGCTCCCACAGAGCCCCTGCTGCTCTCTTTTCAGGGGCACCCCCTGGCAAGGCAGCTCGTGTCTCCACAGCTGTGGGGTGTGGGCTGCGTCTCCACGCTCCTCGCTTCCCTCTTCTCCAGCTCACCTGTTTGAGATTTCTGCCTCAGAAACTGTGTGCCCTGGGGCTCGTGTCGCTCTCCGGGTGGGGACGGTTAGCAGGGACCATCAGCCCAGAGGCTGAGCCTGCCCAGATGCTGCAAACCACTCTGCCTTGTCCTGGGTTCCCACAGCTATGCAGCTGCGGGTGCGGACAGACTGTGCCTCTGCTCATGCCCTCCTCTCTCTGTTCCGCTCCTCGCGGCCTGAGGATTCTGCCTTAGCGCGGGCTGGAGGAGCAGGGAGCAAGCCGCGGGGACTCTCCTATCTGCTCTCTGAGACCCCGAGTCTCAGCAGCCGCGTGTGCGGGCTGTGCCTCCACGTGCCTCGCCTCCCTCTTCCCCCACTCACCCTGTCTGCCCACCTTTACGTACTCAGCGTGGGAGTCCCTTCGCTGCTCAGCATGCTCAGTAGAGGTTTGTTTGCTGCGCTCCAGCTGCTCAAATTGCTGTGCTTTCCAGGGGAGAACTCAGGGAGCCCTCCTCACCGCCACCATTTTTTCTAAGCTAATACAATTTTTAATCAAAATTACAATTAAGGGTTTTTTCACTAAGTTAAAAAAATTTAAATAAGCAAGTATATATTATGGGGCAAATAACATATTGTTTATTATTTGGTAAAGTTGTTGCCTGATAGGCATTATAGAAAAAACTTAAATGAATAATCAAATTGGATGTCGATGAACGATGTTATTATCATTACAACATCTTGGGAAAGGCACCCTTGGGGATCATGAAAATTATGCCAGGTTGGGCCCCACTTTGGTGAAGTTAAATAAAGGTGCTGCAGGAGAATAATTCCTTATGTTCCATAGGGTTTTGTGGAATGGGATTAAAGGGAAAGGGTCTCATCATAGTCATTGGGAAATATCTCAGCTTCATTTACTGCGAGTTCTGTACAATGTGAGTTTCATTGTGTTCATTTTTGTGCTTTCATTGACAGTTTTGTTCAAGTGAAAAATAAGTGTTTTGCTCAAATGAAAAATAAGGGTTTGTATCAACTTCACAGTAATAGCACCCCTCATTTTTCATGATTAAATTTGTTGTACCCTTACTGCCACCTTTCAGGAACTATTTATATTCATTTTACAGAGAGAAGCCTGAGACTCCTATCTGTTAAATCATCTAAGTAATACGTCGCAAGACCTGACGTGAAATCATGACCTGATAGACAATGGTGTTTTTCTCAGTGTTGTTTTCAGAAGACATAGGGTTCTTTCCCATTTCCTGTAGGTCTCATCTACATTAGAGTCAGCGTGAATTTTAACTCCAATGGGTATTTTAACAACCTACTTGTGTAATAAAGAGTAAATTTTTTGAGATGTATTAATGTGTTTTCTTATTCACATTTTTAACAGCTTTGTTGAGGTATAATTGATATACAAAGAACTGCACATACTTAAGATATATAATTTGATGAGTTTGGACATATGCAAACACTTGTGATATGTTACCACCATCAAAATAATAGATATATTTAACACCTCCCAAAGTTTTTTGTGTCCCTTTGTGTTTTGTTTTGGGATGTGTGTGTGTGTATGTGTGTGTGTTAAAGACACTTAATCTAATATCTGTTCTCTTAAATTTTGAAGTGCTAACAATACCATATTGTTAGCTATGTTGTACATCCAATCTCTGGAACTTATTTATCTAGCATAACTGAAACTTTATATTCAATGAACAACTCTTCATTTTCCCCCTACCTGGTCACTGGCAGCCACTATTGTACTTTCAGCTTCTATGAGTTTAAGTA
>NW_017732814.1:167470-207859 GCF_001890085.2 Hipposideros armiger | reverse complement strand
TAATTTTACTAAAACACTTAAAGAATTGATGCCAATCCTCCTCAAATTCTTCTAAAAAATTAAAGTGGAAGGAACATTTCCAACTAATTATATGAGACCATTATTACACTGAAATAAAAGCCAGACAAAGCTAATACAAGAAAATAAAATTACAGACCAATATTCTTGATGAGCATAGATATAAAGCTCCTCAACAGAATACTATCAAGCTGAATTCAATTAGCACATTTAAAGAATCACATACCATGGCCAAGGGTGACTTATCCATGAGATGTGAAAATGGTTCAACATACCCAAATCAATAAATCTGATACATCACATGAATAGAATAAAGGA
This sequence comes from Hipposideros armiger, assembly GCF_001890085.2. Taxonomy (NCBI): domain Eukaryota; kingdom Metazoa; phylum Chordata; class Mammalia; order Chiroptera; family Hipposideridae; genus Hipposideros; species Hipposideros armiger. The sequence goes on along the minus strand of NW_017732814.1, from coordinate 207,523 downwards.
TAAAACTCACATAATCTTCTCAATATATGCACAAAAAGCATTTAACAAAATTCAACCCCCTTTCATGGTAAAAATGCTCAACAAACTAGGTACAAAAGAAATGTACTTCAACATAATAAAGGTCATGTAACAGTTAACATAACAGTTAACAATGAAAAATTGAAAGCCCTTCCCTAAGATCAGGAACAAGACAAGGATGCTCACTCTCACTACCTCTATTCAACATAGTACTTTTACACAGAAAACTACAAAACACTAATGAAAGAAAATAAAGAAGACAAAAATAAATGGAAAGATATCCCATGTTTATGAATTAGAAGATATAATATTAAAATGTCCATGCTACCACAAATAATCTGCAGATTCAATGATACCTTATCAAAATCTCGATATTTTTTACAGAAATATTTAAAACAATTCTAAAATTTATATGAAATCACTAAAGATTAAAAATATTCAAAGCCATCTTGAGAAAAAAGAACGAAGCTAAAGAATTCAGACTTCTTGGTTCCAAACTACATTATAAAGCTGTAGTAATTAAAAGAGTATGGCACTGGCAGGAGGCAGACGTACAGTCCAAAGGAATACAACAGAAAGTTCAAATAAATCCATACAATTATGGTCAACTGATGTTTGACACAAATGCCAATAATATACAATGAGGAAAACAAAATCAACTCAAAATAGTTTAAAAGCTTAAACATAAGACTTGAAACTGTGGAACTATCAGAAGAAAACATAAGGGAAAATCTTGACATTGGTCTTGGAAATTATTTCTTATATATGACACCAAAAGCATAGGCATAAAAATAAAAATAGACAGGTGAGTCTACATCAAACTCAAAGCTTTTTCATAGCAAAGGAAATTATCAACAATAAAATAGCAACATACAAAATGGGAAAAAATATTTGCAAACCATACATCAGATAAGAGATTAATCCAAAATATACAAAAAACTCCTACAACTCAATAGTAAATAAATAAATAAATAAATAAATAAATAAATAAATGCAAATTACCTGATCTTAAAATGCACAAAACACTTCAACAGACACTTCTCCAATGCAGACACACAAATTGTCAACATGTGTATAAAAAGATGCTCTACATCATTACTTATCAGGGAAATGTAAATCAAAACTGCAACAAGACATCACCTTATATATGTTAAAATTGCTATTATGAAATAAAAAAGATAACAAGTGTTGGCAAAGATATAGAGAACTTTGAACCCTTTTACACTGTTGGTGGGATGTAAAATGGTGCAATCTCTGTGGAAGACAGTATGGAGATTGCTTAAAAAATTAAAAATAGGGTTACCATGTGATCCAGCAACCCTACTTCTAGGTGTATATTCAGAAGTAATGAAATCACTATTTCTAGGAAATATTTGCTGTCCCATGTTCAGTGCAGCATTGAGATTTCTTTATATATTATTTCCCTCTAGAGATTCAGAGAAAGCAGTATGCTGGATCTGGTTTGTAGGGGCTTGCAATGGCTGATGGTTAAATTTTCAGGAATTTTGCAAACTATTGGTTATTAAAAATTAAATTCTACAAATCTATATCTAAATAGATTAGATTATAAACATAGGTAATAAATACTCAAAATTCATCTTCTTAATTATTTTACTAAATTTTATTAATATACATTGTTCTTAAGGTTACTTGCTGCCACTGTATCTGTATTGTAGAAATACTTTGAGATGGTGTACCACTTCTCATCTTTTTCTATCTCTTGGTTAATGACTTCATGTCAGCTCAGTGCAGGAACACAATTTTACACAACACAGATAGGCGTTCACTGCAAACACATTCCCCACTGGGGGAGAGGTGGGTAGGAAAGCAGGTTGCTAACTATCAGCACACTACTGTTCAATATCATCTATTTACCTCAGAAAAGATTAAGATTATTAAATCAGGAATGCAAAGGAGAAAGGATTATCATAATAGGTTTTTTGAATCCTTAGGGAAACCATAGTCTTAATAGCCAGATGTTGTTGAGAAAGAAAAATGCATTTTCTAAATTCTGTACAATCATATCAGCATGTAAAAATCCAGGGCTTGTGACTTTTCAGGTCCACCAGAAACCAGTGGTAGAGAGAACTCAGAATGTGATATAAAGGAACCCCATGCAACTGGTAGGAAGTGATGAGGCTTCTCTGGTGGTGGAGAGATTCAGGTAAAAGAAGAGATGGTGTGAGGAAGTCAGTCCCAGTGTCCTTGTTTTCCATCTCTACACACCAGGACTGGATCCACATGTGCTGGTTGGGAGGTGGGGGGAGGGACTGGGGTGTGCCTCCTATCTAAGCATTAAATAGATATGAAGGAATTCAAAGCACTGGGGATAGTAGTTCACTGTCTCAGAGAACAAGGCATATGAAAATGTCAGACAATTAAGGTCGCGAACTTTCTACCATGAAAGTGCATGGTGAAAAGTTTGTGAACTTAATTGTCTGGCCTTGTACAGCCTCTCTGTGTGTATGATTTGGGAGTGATAGTTTGGAGAGGTGTCTAAACATGGACTGTTCAAAAATGGTAGTCACTAACCACATGTGGCTATTTGACACTTAAAATGAGGCTAGATTAATTTGGGCTATCAGTGTAAAATGCACACTATTGTTTTGAATACTTAGTAAGAAAAAAAAGGTAAAATATCTCATTATTAATAATGTTTTATAGTGATTTATGTTTGCATGATAATATTTTGGACATACTGGAAAAATTATTTAAATTAACTTCACTTCTTTTAGTTTTTCTTAATATGGCTACTAGTAAATTTACAACAACAGATGTAGTTCATATATGTGGCTTGCATTCTATTTTAGTGATGAGTGTTGTTCTAGGGCTATGACTTTAACTGAGTATTCCTCCCATATATGCTCTGCAGGGTTCCAGGAATTCCTTAGTGACCTGGTGCAGTATTACATAGAACTAACAAACAAATGAGCTGATGGGCTCTTAGATAAGGAAGATCATAAGGAAGATTGCCAAGGACAGAGGTCTAGAGACTGTAGGGAATGGCTGGGTCTACTGGCTGGGTCCAGAACAGCAAATGCAGCCTCACCATCCAAAGGCCACAATGAAAGTTATATCACCATTGCATTCAGCAAGTACAGAAGCTGATATGCAGAGACAGGCAGGCAGAGTCCACGTAGAGAACAGCATGGAATCCTGTATGTCTAGATCTAAGCCTTTCACACCCTTGCTGCCATGAGATCACATAAGCTTAACTCATTAATTGGTGGCAATAATGCTTTGGGAATCTTGACGAAACCAGAGAAATAACTATTTTTAACTATCTCTCTCTGTCTCTCTCTCTCTGTCTCTCTCTGTCTCTCTCTCTTACACACACACACACACACACACACACACACACACACTTATGTTCGCGAACTTTCCACTGTGTATTTATATGGTGGAAAGTTCAGAACTTAATTGTCCGATCTTATATATAATTCAAACATAAATGTGTTTTCCAAGAGAAATAACCTCAACTTTATTTTAACTTATAATAGTTAATGGATGCTTTCCATTTGAATTGTATCAATTTCTATATCTATATCTATATCTATATCTATATATGTATTTTTTATATCACAACAGTAACTTCAGATTTTTAATAAGAGTTCCCTTTCAAGTGACATTTCATCATACTGATACCTCGAGTCATAATAACCTTCTGAGATCAGACATTATATTATTACCTGATTTATATTCATAAATTTAGGTAAATTCCATGATCACTAAATTTACCTTAGAACATGTTTTAAATTTTTCATTGTGGGTACATCAAAAATATTATTTAAAATTATGAAAATCATTCCATGGTTATAAATTAATGAAATAGTATAATACTTGCAGCCCAATTTCAATAATTGATTTGTATTTTGCTGATTTATACATACAAATGTAAAATTTTATTACTAGAAATATCTTTATATTTAAAAGACAGTAATTTTTCCATACCCCACAAATATCTAATTTGTATGTCTTACATTTAGTTTTGTTTTTTTGTTTGTTTTTATTTTTAAGATTTTATTGGGGAATTGGGGAAGGGAACAGTGTTGGGGAATTGAAGAAGGGGAACATTGTGTTTTTCCAGGACCCATCAGCTCTAAGTCAAGTTGTCCTTCAGTCTTAGTTGTGGAGCGCACAAGCTCAGCTCCAAGTATAGTCACCATTTTCAATCTAGTTGGGGGGTGGGGCTCAGCCCACCATCCCATGCGGGAGTCAAACCAGCAACCTTGTTGTTAAGAGCACGTCCTCTCACCAGCCGAGCCATATGGACACCCATTAGCAGCTCAGGTCGGGTGCAGCTCAGCTTGGGTGCAGCTCACTGGCCCATATGGGAATCAAACCCGCGACCCTGTTGCTCAGAGCTCACGCTCTAACCAACTGAGCCACCTGGCCGGCCGGCCACTTTACATTTAGCATTTAAATTATCTGTTAAAGTAATTTGGGGATGATTAATAGGCATTACTTAAGATAAAACATAGTTTTATTATTTTGATACCTATTAAAGAAGAATATTGTCTCTAAGTCTCGTTTGTTTGTTTGTTTTTTTCTTAGCTAAGTCATCCTGCTACCTGTTGGCAGCTCAGCGGCAGCTCAGCTCAGGCCTGGAATCAAACCAGCAACAGCTCACACTCTTGAGCGAGCTCTTAACCAACTGAGCCACTCGGCTGCCCCTTAAGACTTCTTTTTCAATGATATTATTTTAGACCCAAATATATTGAAAAGTATGAAAAAGCAAAAATTAAATAAAGTATATTTTAACTACCAGTAACTGTGCTATTGTCATGTAAATTTTTAAATGAAACAAATTGAGATATGAACTAAAATAATTCAGATGTCTCTGGATAAAAATGGTTCATACAGTAAATAAAGAAACCAACTGCCAGTGAGATGGCAGTAACTCAGGAGATGGAGATTTTGATTGTTAATCTGTTTCAGAGGGAAAAAATAGAGCATGGACCAAATAAAAGTCATTTCAGGTAGATTGTTTTGGCATTTATTCATGCAAATGTATTCTGCACCACTGCATGGAATGAAATGTTTTGATGCCCAAGGCAAGGGACTACATTACTTGTTATTCCTATACCTCTTCCAATGAACACTTATCAGAAAATTTAAGATAAATTTTGGACAAGCATGAGAGTTGCAAATGTTAAAACCTTGAAAACTGTGTAAAGACTCCAAAATTAATAATTAAGCTTTCCAAAAGTATAGCGGTGTAAAAATAAAAATTTAATGATGACAAAAATATACTTCCTTGGACTTGACTGAAATATTGTTTTTGGTGAATAAGTGGGATTGTCAAATTCCTGTCACAGGAATCAAGACTCAGTGCCTAACAACAGTGAGTAGTCTCATATTTTCATAGTTCTTGAATCCTAAATTTTGAGAGTGAAAGCAGAGATTTACTTTTCAGCTTTTGAAGCTATGAATAGAATATTATTTAAATAATAATTTTAAGGTGTTCTATCCTCATTACTTCCCAACTAAAAAAATTTTGAAATAATATCAGAAAAGTTTTATTTCTATCACAAAATGTGCTGATATAAGTAAATACACTTAAACTTTGTGAGTATAAAGTATTACACTTCAAATTATTCCAAACCACAGAGAAAGTATAAAGGACTGCAGAGATATTGCACACTAGCTAGAGTCTAGCACATGGCTTCAGAAAACAAAATTTTGATTTTTTGTTTAAATTGATATATAATTGACATATAACATTGTATAAGTTTAAGGTGTATAATGTTTTGATTTGATACATTTATGTATTGCAATATAATTGCCACCATAGCTTAGCTGACATGCCTATCACATCACATAATTATCCTTTGTGTGTGTGTGTGTGTGTGTGTGTGTGTGTGTGTGTGGTAGAAAAAATTAAGATATAGTCTCTTGGCAACTTTGACTTTTATGCTACAATATTGTTGTCTATAACCACTATGCTGTGCATTAGAGCTCCAGACTTATTTATCCACTAGCTTCAAGTTTATACCTTGAGCTATTTTTTTAATGTGGTATGATCTTCAGCAATTTCCTTAGCTTCTCTGAACCCAGATTCCTTCCCCCTCCTCCATCTCCTTTACTGGTCCTTTCTCTTTTTTATAACTCATATACGTTTACCTGATTAGGAGAGTTGTTCTCAACCTTGTTACTTCTTAGGTGAATTTATTCAGGTTTATGGCTTTAAATACACACACACACACACACACACACACACACACACACACACACGGTACCAAAAAGACGTATACACATTTTAAGAAAGAAAAAAAAATGTATTAAAATTGCAATACTCAATATATACTGATAACAAAAGATGAATGCAAGTCATGTGTATACATTTTTGGGGCACTTCTGATATTGTGTGTGTGTGTGTGTGTGTGTGTGTGTGTGTATACTAAGAATTACTATTTCACAGCAACAGTGCCAACACAACTCCTGAGTTCTGGATTTATACATTCAACTGCTTATTCTCTACTTTTGTATAGCTAATTTTTTCAATATCTAGTAGATACCTCAAATGTTACATATTTAGAGAACAGTTGAGTGTAAACTAGGCAAGTTTAGGGGCTTTGTTTCTCTAAAAGTGCTAGGCATATAGTAAAAGCATGCTAAATATTTGTTGGATGAATTAATAAGTGATTGTCCTAATTTATCCCCAAAATCTGCATTCCATCTTGTATATATTTTTACTTTAGTTATAGGTACTGCTATACATCTAGTTAGCCAAGCTAAAAAATCTAAAGATATTCTCAGTTCTTCCTATATTCCACTTTCCATATCAAATCAATCATTAAATCCTCTTAATTCTACATAAGAAAATTATCTGTAATCTATTTCTCCCTATTGCAACTATCACTGCGTATTCTCGTCTTTCCTAACGAAAGTATAGTTTGTGTTATAGCCTGAAATGTGCCTCCCACCCCCAATTCATATGTTGAAGCCCTAACCCTTGGGACCTCAGCATGTGACTGCACTTGGAGATCAGGACTTTAAAGAGGTAATTAAGTTAAAATGAGGCCATTAGGGTGGGCCCTAATCCAATTTGGTATTTATAAGAAGGGGATATTAGGACACACCAAGAGTCCCCAAGGATGTGGGTAAGCAGAGAAAAGAACTGTGAGGACACAGCAAGGTGGCAGCCTTCCGCAAGCCAAGGAGAGAAAGCTTGGGAGAAACCAAACCTACCAACAGCTTGATCTTAGACTTCTAGCCTGGAAAACAGCATAAAGGGTTTTCCTATATTGGAGGCATAACCTAAAAAGAGCAAAATTATAAGAGAAATTGAAGAGGAAGTTGAGTATTTGGGAAAGATACAGGTATTGAAATAAATATGTTGTTTATTACAAGTGGAAGAAACAAATTTAATGTAAATAAAAAGGACTGATATTCTAGAAAAGGCTTAAAAAAAGGTGCTCATACCCATCAGAATCCATAGAATGGCTCTGTTTTGGTTAATATGAGGAAATGAGGACATTTCTTATGCAACAAACTGATTAATAAATAAAATCAGTCACAAATGAAGGTTTCACCTAAAATTCTGGATTATAGCTCTTTCCTAATCTTCACCAAATATATTCTGAAGACATATATCTGTATGCATCTCTCAATTTTAATTTAATTTTTTATGGGGCCAAAGTTAGGAATTTTATTTACTTTTGAATTATTTTTATTTTTCAATTACAGTTGACATTTAATATTATTGTATATTAATTTCAGGTGAACAGCATATGATTAGACATTTATATGATTTATGAAGTGATCCCCCTGATTAGTCTAGTACCCATCTGGTACTACTTGTAGTTATTGCAATGTTATTGACTATATTCCTTATGCTGTACTGCAGCCAGGGCTATCTGTCAGCTGCCAAAAGTGCCTCTAGCAGTGTGTGGGTTTGGTGGGGGAGGGTCCAGGGAGATTCCAGGGTCAAGTGAGCAGATTTCAGCAGGTTAATGCAAACTCAGATTTGTCCATGTTGGGGAGAGGGCTCAACATAGGAAAGATGGCATCTGCCAGTAGGCTGTATGGGAGAAGGGCTCAACACAGGGACAATGATGGCTGTCTCTCCAGCCCTTGCCCTGCAGCCACACAACTCATCCTCTCCTTGTATGTCTCTAGTGCCCCCTGCGTCACTCGCCCTCTGCCAGAGCTCAGGGTGAGTAACTATGAGTGAATCTATGTGCAGGCCCTTTAAGGGGATATCTGGGTTTCTAGCAGCCTTTCTCTCACCTGGAGGGGTCGAATCTCTGCTATTTTTCACAGCCAGATGTTGCACAGGCTCCTCTTCCTGGCACTGGTGCTCCAGGCTGGAAAGCCTGGTGTGAGACTGGGGTCTCTTGTTCCTCAAGGGGACCACCACAGCTGAGATATCTCCTGATTCTCAACCACCACGTGTGGGTGTGGGACCAGTTCATTCTGTGTCTCCACCCCTCCTACAAGTCTCAATGTGGATTCTTCTTTATATCCTTAGTTATAGGACTTTTGTTCAGCTAGTTTTCAGATGGTTCTCCAAGTTAATTGTTCTATAAGTTAGTTGTAATTTAAATGTGGTCAGGAGGGAAAGTGAGCACAGGGTTTATCTACTCTGCCCTCTTGAACAGACTCCCCTCCCTGAGTTTACATTTTAAATGTTAATCCTTAATTTTATTCACTTATAAGTTCATGGGTGTATCTTCTTGCAATGCTGGGACTACAGAGGAAATAATGGTACCTCTGAAGAAAAAAATAAGTGATAATATAAGGGTTGCATTTCTTCCTCTTCAGTTGGCTTGAGTGATGAATTAGACCACAGGAAATCCACACATTTAACTATACTTGCTCTCATTGTTGCTCTTCAATTCACTCTGCTATCCTGGTCTTTCCACAGCCTCTTGCCCTAGCTATTTTTAAGGTTTGAGTCAGGTATCAATCTGCAAGTGCTCCACTTTTGGGGCAGACATGTCAACACTATGTATGATTCCTGAAGTCCCTTTATTTGACTCAGTTGGAGGAGTAGCTACCCTTATAAGCACTTAGAAATCTTTCTTTAAGGAAACTTCTCTGTCAGTCAGTTTCCCATGTATCCTCATGAGGTATTAGATGAGCTGCAGGTCACAAAAATCCCTGTCACAATACCATAGACTATCCTGCATCCATGTCTGGCTCCTGTGCCCTCTGTCCTTGGGCTCCTCTGAGACAAGATGAGAAATCTAAACAGTCACATTTAGCACAAGTTTTCTGCATTTTCTAGATTTGCCCTGGGGAATCCAAAATTATCTAAGCATATAAGTCTCAACAAAGAACAAATTATTGGTTAAATGGCAAATTTTATCTTTAAAAGTTTCCAGAAGTTAATTTTGCTGACGTTGTTTCTGTTTATGTTTACTTTTGAATAGACATCCATTTTCTCAAGTTTAGTATTTATAAAACAAAACTGACCTTCTCTGCCATCAGTCCCCCACCCTAAAACATAACCTAAATTCCCTTTCTGATATTGTTTTGTCAATATAGTTCTGTTCTTCCAGGAATTTGTAAATTAATGCTCAACAGAATTGTTGACACTGCTCCCACTCTTCTTTCATGCACCCATCACATTTCTATAGTTTGATTTATCTTTAACATATTTTAGAAAAGTTTCTATTGCTCTATGCTTGGATTACACAGTAGCCTATGCTAACCATACTCCAAATCTTCATTTCTTATTTCTCTAACTCCCTGGCAACTGTTACCAAGTATTATTTGCAAATCACATTTTCTACCTCAGTTGAAAAACTTAAAATTCTTATTGCCCATTAGGTAGAACTTAAGCTCCATAAACTTATGCTTCACAATTATGATAATGATTGAACTTTCTCCTTTTCAGGAATATTCCAGTACACATTATCTCACTCCAGTCCATTTTTTTCTTTACATAATACTACAAAACTCATCTGACACTTTTCTGTTTTTGTCTTTTTTGTTTGTTTGTTTCCTAGACTTTTAAAACAATTTTGAAGTATGGTTGACATACAATATTATATTAGTTTCAGGTGCACAACATAGTGACTCAACATTTGTATACCTTATAAAATCATCTTCACAATAAGTCTAGTAATTATCTGTCACAAGTTATTACAATGTTATTGACTATATTCCCTATGCTGCACATTACATCCTTGTAACTTATTTATTTTATAATTGGAAGTTTGTATTTCTTAATCCCTTTCACCTATTTCACCCGTGATCCTGACTCCCTCCCCTCTGGCAACTATCAGTTTGTTCTCTGTGTCTATGAATCTGTTCCTGTTTTGTTTTATTTGTTCATTTTGCAAGATTCCACATATAAGTGAAATCATACAGTATTTGTCTTTCTCTGTCCAGCTTATTTCACTTAACATAATAGCCTCTAGGTCGATCCATGTTGTCACAAATGGCAAGATTTTACTCTTTTTATGGCTGAGTAATATTCCATTGTATACATATGCCACATCTTTCTTATCCATTCATCTACTGATTAATATTTAGGTTGCTTCCATATCTTGCTATAGTAAATAATGCTACAATGAACATAGGTGTATGTATATGTTTTCAAATTAGTGTTTTCATTTTTTTCTTTTTTGATCTCACCAAAGTCTCTATATTTTCTTTCTTATTCCATTTTTTTCTTCATCAATTTAAACCATATGTCTCAGTCAATGCATGTAATTAAAAGAGCACTGGTCAGTAGTCAGAAGCTCTTTGTTTAAACTTGAAATTGAAGAAATTTTAAGAAGCATCCACAGATTAGGAAAAGCAAAAAAATACAACTTCAAAGGTCAAAGACTTCCCAAATAAAACAACAGAAGGAACCTCCTGACTCAGTGGAATTAGAGGAAATAGAGGTAAACAACCTATCAGACACAGAGTTCAGAACACTGATTATTAGAATGTTCAAGGAAATTGATGAGAATTTAAAGAACGATAGGGAAATCATGAAAAACAACCATCCAAAATTAAAGAATACAATTACTGAATTAAATAACAAATTCAAAGAAATTGCTAGCAGATTGGGTGAAGCAGAGGATCAAATCAGTGATTTAGAAGACAAGATAGCAGAGATCATCCAAGCAGAACAACAAAAAGAAAAAAGATTAAAAAACATCGAAAATAGCTTAAGCGAGCTAGGTGACAACATCAAACGTAACAACATGCGTATCATAGGAATACCAGAAAGAGAAGAGAGAGAGCAAGGGATCGAGAACATATTTGAAGTAATAATGTCTGAAAACTTCCCTAACCTGGCAAAAGAAATTGACATACAAGCACAAAAGGTGCAGAGAGTTCCAACCAAGATGATACCAAACAGGCCCACACCAAGACACATTATAGTGAAAATGGCAAGGGTTAAAGACAAAGACAGAATCCTAAAAGCAGCAAGGGACAAGCAGCAAGTTACTTACAAGGGCACCCCCATAAGATTATCAGCCAACTTTTCTACAGAAACTCTGCAGGCCAGAAGGGAGTGGCAGGAGGTCTTCAAAGTGATTAAAAACAAAGGCCTACAACCTAGATTGCTTTATCCAGCAAGGTTATCGTTTAAAATTGAAGGAGAGATAAAGAGCTGCCCAGAAAAGAACAAGCTGAGGGACTTTATTACCACCAAGCCAGCATTGCAGGAAATGTTAAAAGGGCTTCTTTAAGCAGAGGAAAGAGAAAAACAACCTAACTAATGAAGACCAGGAACACAAATAACAAAATGGCAATAACTGGGCACCTATCAATAATCTCATTAAATGTAAATGGACTGAATGCTCCAATCAAAAGACATAGGGTGGCTGAGTGGATAAGAAAGCAAGACCCTTGCATATGCTGTATACAAGAGACTCACCTCAGATAAAAAGACACATACAGGCTGAAAGTAAAGGGATGGAGTAAAATAGTTCATGCAAATGGAACCCAGAAAAAAGCTGGAGTAGCGATACTTATATCAGATAAAATGGACTTTAAATGAAGAACATAATAAAGGACAAAGAAGGGCATTTCATAATAATAAAGGGATCGATCCAAAAAGAGGACATAACCCTAGGAAACATCTATACACCTAATATAGGAACCCCCAAATATATAAAACAGATTTTGACAGATATAAAGACAGAGATCAACAGTAACACTATTATAGTAGGCGACTTCAACACCCCGCTGTCACCAATAGACAGATCATCCAGACAGAAAATCAACACGGAAACAGTGGCCTTAAATGACACTTTAGACCAGCTGGATCGATATTTTCAGAGCATTTCACCCCAAAGAAACAGAATATACATTCTTCTCAAGTGCACATGGAACATTTTCCAAGATAGATCACATGTTAGGCCAAAAAACAAATCTCAATAAATTTAAGAAGATTGAAATCATATCAAACGTCTTCTCCGACCACAATGCTATGAAACTAGAAATCAATTATAAAAAGAAATACAGAAAGTACACAAATACATGGAGGCTAAATATGCTACTAAATAGCGACAGGGTCAAAACTGTAATCAAGGAGGAAATCAAAAGATACCTCAAGACAAACAAATATGAAAACACCACAACCCAAAATCTCTGGGACGCAGCAAAAGCAGTCCTAAGAGTGAAGTTCATAGGAGGGCAGACCTACCTAAAGAAGCAAGAAAATTTTCAAATCAACAGGTTATCCTTACAGCTCAGGGAACTGGAAAAAGAGCAGCAAAATAAGCCCAAAGGAAATACAAGGAAGGAGATAATAAAGACCAGAGCGGAAATAATGAAATAGAAACCAGAAAAACAATACAAAAGATCAACAAAGCCAAGAGCTGGTTTTTTGAGAAGATAAACAAAATTGACAAACCTCTAGCCAGGCTCATCAAAAAAAAAAGAGAGAGAGAGAGAGAAAACTCATATTAGCAAAATCAGGAATGAAAGAGGCAAAGTGACAACAGACTCCACAGAAATATGAAAAATCTTAAGAAATTACTATGAGCAATTATATGCCAACAAATTTGACAATCTGGAAGAAATGGATAATTTCCTAGAGGCATACAACCTCCCAAAGCTAACTCAATAAGAAACAGAAAACCTGAATAGACTGATTACCACCAAGGAAATTGAATCAGTAATCAGCAAGCTCCCATCAAACAAAAGCCCTGGACCAGATGGTTTCACAAGTGAATTTTACCAATCATTCAAAAAAGAATTATCACCTCTTCTTCTCAAACTATTCCAAAAAACCCAGAAGGAAGGAAAGCTCCCAAACTCTTTCTATGAAGCCACGATCACCCTGATTCCAAAAACAGACAAAGACAGTACAAAAAAGGAAAACTACAGGCCGATATCTCTGATGAACATAGATGCAAAAATCCTCAAAAAAATCTTAGCAAATAGAATTCAGGAATATATTAAGAAGATCATACATCATGACTAAGTGGATTTCATCCCTAATACACAAGGTTGGTTCAACATCTGCAAATCAATTAATGTGATACACAACATCAACAAAATGAAAACTAAAAATCCTATGGTCATATCAATAGATGCAAAAAAAGCATTTGATAAAATACAACCACCATTTCTGATAAAAACTCTTAGCAAAGTGGGAATAGAGGGATCATATCTCAACATAATAAAGGCCATATATGATAAACCCACAGCTACCATCATAGTCAATGGGGAAAAGCGAAAACCATTCCCTTTAAGATCAGGAACAAGACAAGGCTGTCCACTTTCTCCACTTTTATTCAACATATTTCTGGAAGTTCTAGTCTCAGCAATCAGACAAGAAAAAATATAATAAAAGGCACACAAATCGGTAAGGAGGAAGTAAAGTTGTCATTATATGCAGATGGCATGATACTATATATAGAGAACCCCAAAGACTCCATCAAAAAACTATTGGAACTGATAAATGAACTCAGTAAGGTAGCAGGATACAAAATCAATATTCACAAATCAGTTACATTTGTATATACCAATAATAAACTATCAGAAGGAGAAATTAAGAAAACAGTCCCATTTACAATCACTCCAAGAAATATAAAATACTTAGGAATAAATTTAACCAAAGAAGTAAAAGACCTGTACTCTGAAAATTATGAGACACTGAAGAAAGAAATATAAGAAGATACAAACAAATGGAAAAACCTACCATGCTCATGGATAGGAAGAATTAATATAGTTAAAATCTCTTACTGCCTAAAGCAATATATAGATTCAATGCAATTCTTATCAAACTACCTATGGCGTTTTTCACAGAAATAGAAAATATAATCCCAAAATTTATATGGAACCAAAAAAGACCCCGAATAGCCACAGCAATCCTGAGAAATAAAAACAAAGTTGGGGGCATCATTCTATGAGACATTAAAACGTACTACAAGGCTACAGTAATCAAAACAATATGGTATTGGCATAAAAATGGGCACATATATCAATGGAACAGAATAGAGAGCCCAGAATTGAATCTAGGCATATACGGGCAGTTAGTCTATGACAATGGAAGCAAGAATTTACATTGGTGTAAAGATAATCTATTTAATAAATGGTGCTGGAAAAATTGGACTGACACATGCAAAAAAAATGAAACTGGACCACCTCCTTACACCATATACAAGGACAAATTCAAAATGGATTAAAGACTTAATTGTAAGACCTGAAACCATAAAACTCCTAGAAGAAAATATAGGGTCTAAATTTGCAGAAATTACCCTGAGCAATATTTTTATTGATACATCTCTGTGGGTAAGGGAAGTAAAAGAAAAAATGAACATATGGGACTACATCAAACTTAAAAGTTTTTTTACAACAAAGGAAACCATCAACAAAACAAAAAGGAAGCCTACTGAATGGGAGAAGATATTTATCAATGATATATCTGATAAGGAGTTAATATCCAAAATTTATAAAACACTCATGCAACTCAACACCAAAAAAACAAATAACCCAATTAAAAAATGGGCAGAGGATATGAAGAGGCATTTCTCTAAAGAGGGCATACAAATAGCCAACAGACATACAAAAAAACCACAATGAGATACCACTTTACTCCGGTCAGAATGACTATCATTAATAAATCAACAAACAACAAATGCTGGCAAGGTTGTAGGGAAAAGGGAACCCTGGTGCACTGTTGGTGGGATTGGAGACTGGTGCAGCCATTATGGAAATCAGTATTGACATACCTCAAAAAGCTGGAATTGGAACTACCTTATGACCCAGAAATTCCACTCTTAGGTGTTTATCCAGAAAAACCCAAGACATTAATTTGAAAAAGACATATGCACCCCTATGTTCATTGCAGCGCTATTCACAATACCCAAGACTTGGAAACAACTGAAATGCCCATCGGTAGATGACTGGATTAAGAGACTGTGGTACATTTACACAATGGAGTATTACTCAGCTATAAAGAAGAAGGAAATAGTACCATTTGCAACGATATGGATGGAACTAGAGAACATTATGCTAAGTGAAATAAGTCAGTCAGAGAAAGACAAATACCATAAGATCTCACTTATACATGGATTCTAAAAAACTGAATAAATGAGAAATGTAAACAGAAATAATCTCAGAGACACAGAGGAAAAACTGAGGGTTACTAGTTGGGAGGGGGGTGGGAATGAAGGAGAAGGGGAAGGGACGAGACAATACAAATTGGTAACTACAATATGGCCTCAGGGATAGAAAAGACAGTCTGGGGAACATAATCAATAATGTTGTGAATATTTTTTAGGGGGCCAGTTGGACTCATGTCTGATCACAGAGACCACTGCACAGACAGTGTAGAAGCCTGACCACCACACTATATTTCTGAAGCTGATGTTGTATGATATTGTATGTCAACTATAATTAATATATACATATAGTCATGAGACGTGGAGTGAGTGTGGGAATATAGTCAATGGAATTGCAATAGATAAGTATGACATCGAGGGTGGGAGGGCAGTGGATGGGGAGGGGTGGTTGTTACTTTGTGAGGGGTGGAAACGATAACTATTGCATTGTTCTGTACACCTGAAACTAATAATAAAATAAAATAAAAAACTGAGTGATTTGGTTGAGTTTTGGAGATTTTACAAGTTGAAGATGGAAGACCAAACTGTGCATTTTTGCCATATTTTACTGCTTTACTTCCATATAGGGAAGAATGTGCATCAAGCTTGTGGAAAGTTGCATAAAGTTTACAGCAACAATGCTCTACAAGAACATCAGTGCCAATGATGGTTCACAAAATTCCATGCTGGTGATTTTGATCTCAACGATGCTCCTCAGTCAGGGAGGCCCACCAACGTTGATGACAACAAAATAAAGGCATTGATGGAGTCAAACCCACTTTACATGACATGGGAGATTGCAGAAACATTGAGCATCCATCATTCAAGTGTTCACAACCACCTGAAGAAGCTGGGATATGTAAGCAAGCTCAATATTTGGGTTCCGCATGAACTCAAAGAAGTTCATTTGACTGCGCATATAAACATCTGCAATTTCCTCATTAAATGTGAGGAAAACAATCCTTCTTTGAAACGTGAGGAAAACTGGTGATGAGAAGTGAATTGTTTACAACAATGTGGTGCACAACGGTCTTGGTCCAATGTGATGATTCACCTCAAATGACATCGAAAGCAGACATTCATCAGAGAAAGGCTATGCTCTCAGTGTGGTGGGATTTTAAAGGTGTCGTGTTTTTCGAGCTCCTACCAAAAAAACCAAACAATCAATTAGAATGTATACTGTCGGCAATTGGACAGTTTGAACGAATCCATCATCCAGAAATGTCCAGAGCTTGTTAATTGTAAAAGAGATGTGTTCCATCACGACAACGTGAGATCACACACAAGTTTGATCACCTGTCAAAAATTATTGGAGCTTGGATGGGATGTGTTGCCACACCCACCATACTCGCCTGACCTTGTGCCATCAGACTTCAACTTGTTTCGCTCTCTTCAAAACTCCTTGCATGATATAACATTCAATTCAGATGAGGCTGTAAATCAGCACCTTGTTCAGTTTTTTGCGAATAAAGACAGGTCCTTCATGAATGAGGAATTATGAAGCTCACTGAAAGATAGCAAGAGGTTATCGAACAAAACGGGCAATATATCATTGATTGATCTTTGTTCTTTATATAAATAAATGACCTTTGAAAAACATAGACAAAATACTTCATTACTTTTCCAACAACCCAATACTTACCAACCATTTAATCTTGGAGAAATTATTTAATCTCCTCAAACCTTAGTTGCATCAGCTGTAAACCGTATTAATAATACTGTTTGTTGGGCCAGCTGAGTGGCACGATGGTTAAGAACTGGCTTGGGATGCCAGAGGGCCCCAGACTTGATCCCACATATGAGGGCCAGTGACACTGCCCTCCACAGCTAAGATGTTGAACAACAGCTCAACCTGGAACTGGGCTGCTGTGAGTTGCCAGCGATGGCATAGGCTGCAGCCCCTGCTGCAGTGGATTGCCATGGGCTACCGTGTGTAGCCAGCAGCCAGCGTGAGCGGCCAGCAGCCGCCATGAGTGGCCGTCCAGAAGCCAGTGACTGATCTGCCTTGCCCGGGAAGAGCGCAATGATGGTGCCAACTTGGGCCAGTGAAGCAACGTCCTCCACAACTAGACTGAAGAACAAAAAGGACAGCAACTTGTCTGTTCCCCTTCCCCCAATTCCCCAGCACTCTTCCCATCTCCCAATTCCCCAATGAAAATCTTAAAATAATAATAATAATAATAATAATAATAATAATAATAATAATATTTGTTTCACACAGAGGTTGTGAGAATTACATGAGATAGAGCATTTAAAGAACCTGATACTATGCTTGCTTATATGAAAGGAATCCTTGTACAATTGTGAGAAAGTGGCCCAGGAACTT
Source organism: Hipposideros armiger (assembly GCF_001890085.2). Classification (NCBI taxonomy): domain Eukaryota; kingdom Metazoa; phylum Chordata; class Mammalia; order Chiroptera; family Hipposideridae; genus Hipposideros; species Hipposideros armiger. The sequence continues at coordinate 189,673 of NW_017732814.1, read as the reverse complement.
TCTTGGTCATTATTGGCCATTTGTCACATGACAATTCTTCCAGTGGGAGCTAGAAGTAAAAGAGAATGATACACAAGGTTCAGGTGTTCTAGTTCCATGAGATAATAGATGTAAGATATAATTGAGCATGGAGTGTTTACTAAATGCCACATTTTGATGATTTGTAATATATTATTCCTGGTAGTGTACAGACCAAGTTCATCTCTCAGAGCTCTCAATAAGAAAGGAAAGCTCTAGTTAGGTGACATCACTATTAATCTTGGATAAGCAACAGGAAAGTAGGAAGGCAGAAAGGAAAGAACTTGTCATGAGGTCATGTCGATAGAGCTAAACTGTTGATGAGCCTCTTATTGTCCCTGCTTCCTAAGAGGAGGCTTATCTGACTTTCTGCCAAGAGCTTAGAAACCGGTAAGGAGAGAAGTTTCACCATCAGAGGTCCAATAAAAATGTATAGGTAGTGACTTATTATTACTTAATACTTTCTTGATTTGAAAATAAAGGACTTTAATAAAAAAAAGAAAGTCATGGGCCGGCCGAGTGGCACGATGGTTAAGAGCTGGCTTGGGATGCCAGAGGGGCCCGGTTCGGATCCCACATATGAGGGCCAGTGACACTGCCCTCAAAAAAAAAAAAAAAAAAAAAGAAAGAAAGAAAGTCAAAGACTTCTTCTACAAGATCTTGAGAATTACTTCACTTGTTTGGTCCTGTTTTGCTCATTTTTTAAATGGGAAGTAATAATAAACTGTGTCTGTCATTGGTCTTCTAATATTTTATTAATCTATTAATTGGATTCTCCTATATGAAATTTTCCTTGATTAATTCAGCAAAATTGATGCTACCCTTACCAAATTAATATTTGTATGTCATATTTAAATTCTTATAGTAATGTCATAAGTCCTTGTCCTATCTTCTTATTTAATACATGTTCTTAACATGTTTTTTCTTTAAGTTGTTTGAGGACTAGTACCATGGTCGCTGCTAGCATATAAGTACCTTATAAAGCCTAGAACTATACTACATACTACACGTAGAATAGAGAGTCAAAAATACATTTGTTTTTCTAGTATAAAGTTTAAGGAAAGCAAGAGGTCACTGATTGTTTTTTTTTAATCATTCCTATAATATTTAGAGAAACCAAGAGATTACTGATATAGTTTGAATTTATTTCTGTATGATTTTAAAGAAGCATTGGAAAACCTGGGCTGGCCAGCAATACAACTTAACCTTGGTTTATGTCTCAAGACACCCAGTGGCAGCAGGAGAGACAAGGTTTGTACATGGAAATTTGTATATGAACTAGCGATGTCTCTCTAAATGCAGGAGGCCACGTGGAATAGAGAAAAACTGGGCTGTATAAATTGCCTTGGGTTAATCTCTTGAACTTCAGTGATCACCTTATAAGGTTGGCATGAAAAATAGAAACAAAGGATAAATGGTGTTTTCCATGTAACAGGATTGCATAATGATTTATAAAAATAATGTTTAAAACTAGTTGGGAAGAGGTTTATGATTACTGAGGATTTTAAATTTCTTAATGCTGTCCTACTTTCCAAATTATAATGCTGTTATATTTACTATATTAATAAAACAAAACATAAATTCTGCATTACTCTATTCAGATAATGGTGAAAAAAGATGAAACACATGAAAAAGTGTTTTTATCAATAATTATTTAATCATCAAAAATTTAGATGTCACAATTTAATTTTGTTGGGTGAGTTGCTCACCTTATCAGAGCTCACTCCATTTAGAAAATAAAGTACAGGAGAGAGCATAATACAAGCATGTGAAATGCAATTCTTAATATTTAAAAATACTGATAGTTTTTTTTTATGAGCCAATAGAGTGCCTACAAACAGTTCATATAAATTATGTAGAAGCATCACTCTGTATCATATGTTTTTTATTTTAGGAAATCTATGTCCATTTAGGTCAATTTCAAATTTTGGCAAAAAAGTATCCAACTGTATGATTGCTAGGCTGAACTTTTAAATTTTGAAGACTGATTTTTTTTCTTCTGTTCTTTAAAACAAATGTTTAGCATATTTCAATGATTCTCTTTATGATTTGAATAAAGAACGTCATGCGATTTAGAAACAAGGATGATTTAGTAACTTTTCCATTACCTTTTTTAGTGATGTAAATAAGCATAAGCCACAAAGTATATAACTACATTATATTTTTATGAGGAATTTTTATAGTTATAAAACTCTACCCAGATGTCTAACCCACCAAAAGTGATGTGACAATAGGCTTTCTTGTATATATTTTTGAAATAACATATTCCTGGTGTTTTTCTCTGCAACCCAGCCTAATTTTAAAAAGTAAAGTATCTGTTGAACAAAGTATTATGGAAGAAACAAATGTACAAAGAGAAGCACATGAGATCATCAGGGTCTGCAAATCAAAGAATGGCTATGGAATACAAAGCCAACCGTGGCTCCAGTAATGACTGTCAAATTGAAGGCTGAGGAAAAGATTGGTTTCTTATGAAGGATGAAATAGTTCTTCAAGGCAATAAGAGAAAGTGGTTCACAATCATCAACCTCAAGTTCAAGAATGGTGTGGAAATTATAATCATCTATAGGAGTGATTATCCCCCTTTTACTATAGCCTTATGTCATATGTAATTTCGTCCTCAATACCCAACAGAGTACTAAGAAAATAGTATATGCTCATCAAATACTTACTGAATTAGATTTAACTAAAAGCAGGCATTTTAAAACACTGCAGGAATGAAATCTTTAAGAGAAAATTAAGTTGGCAGCTTTCAAAAGATTTAAAACTATGGACCATTATTGCTTGTTTTTCTGTCATCACAAATTCCACTTGTGTTGCACTGGAGGGATCTGAGGCTGCAGGAACACTCGCGAATGGGATTTGAACAAGATGATTGTTCAAGTACCTAAAAATGCTTTATAAACATATCTGATGAAAATCATTGATCTTCCCAAGTTTCAGCATTTTAGTAGAAATGCTAGCCTTAAAATTAGAAACTACTCCGGATCCATATTATTCACTCTAAAATTTAAAAGTAAACAAGCCACTAAATTATTATCTATTACTCAAAATTGAACTTTAATTATTATGTATTAAGTTAATGTTTATTTAGTCTATGTACCTAACATTTTTCCTAAAACATTATCTTTAAGGAACCATAAATCGGAATACAGGTTCTTTTCTCTTTATGTAAAATTCAAATGTATATAACCAAGAGTTTCTTGAATTTGTCATATAATCTGTTACTACTTTCAAGAAGCAATGTATGTGACAATTTCAAGGGAGGTCATACACTACTGTATGTATTTATAGAGATAAATAATAGGGCTTTGTGATAGAGATTCAATTTCTGGTTATAAGCATGTTAAATATAATTTTAATACTAGTGTTAAAAATGAGGCCTTACGATTCATGATTTTATTTTGAGAACTTTCATTTAGGCTGCTATGTAATTGCGTGGTTGAAGTTATTCCAAGTGATGTCAGGTCAGGTAGCCCAGCAATAAGCTCTAAACATAGTGAAGAATTAAATAGCTTTCTGTATAGATTGTACAGATTAGCAAAAAACTATTGTATAGATTATAGATATTGTATAGATTAGTCATTTGACTCATATGTTATATGAGTCAAAAACAGGGCTAAACAACTAAGAATAGCATCCAAACTTTTCTTTAATAGCAGGTTCCTATGGCATTATAAATTCTAAAACTATAGATTGTAATTCATTCTAAAGGGGATTGAAAACAAGTTTAGAATCTTAGTAATAGTTTTGTATCTTTAAATGATCATGTTTTCTCATAAAGAAAATGCCAATTAGTCAATGTGCTATTAGGCATTTAAAATATTCATACTCATCGCTTATTTAAATATAAAGTATACTAAATTTAAATTATTTTGTAACATGAGTTTCACTATTATTTTATTAATAGATAAATTATACAAAAACACTTAGGCTTAAGAGTAAAACCCTAATCCACTTACTCTTACGCTTAAAATAATGTGTCCATAGATAATTCAAATAATTCTGCGTGATAAATTCTTAATTCATTTTTAAATTAAAAATTCAAATTAATCACCATGTTCAAGATACCTGAGGTTACAACCTCTAAAATAGCTCTCTTACTATAATACTACTTTGTCCTGCATTTGCAGACCAATATCACTTGCAAGTCGTTTTCACACCTGTGGCCCCTTTAAAGACAAGTACTGAGTTTAGTTCTTGTTATTCCCATTTCTCAGCCCATTACCTGACACATTATATTCATTCAGAAAATGTTTATTGAATTCACATTAAAAAATACATGGAAAAATGACAAGCAATTTTCTGGCACAATATCTTGTGAGAATGCAACTAATTTATTTTTACAAAGAAGAAAAAGAGGCACTGACTGACCTGACAGGTATTTTAGTTTGAGGATGTAAATTGATTTCATCCCAATGTTCAGTTGTTTAGTAAATGGGATATCCAGAGGTCTGTTTGCATAAAATACCTAAAAGGATTCTGGGAAGGACTCTGTCATAAGAAAATGAAGAATACATTGTTCACACATTGTGTACAAGAAAAATTCTACCAACAACCACATAACAGTAGTTTATAAACTATAAACTTAAATACCTATAAACTAAAACTAAAATATCTATAAACTATAAATTAAAATATAAACAAAAATATCAAAAGTTTATCTTCATTTCTTATGTACTTGGCACTAAATGATTTCTAAAGTGTATGTACCGCTATACAATCCTCACTAAAATTTTGTCAAATAGATGCCAAGGGGAAGAAGACCGATTTTATGGATAGCACGTCTATAGTTTGGGTGGTTACTGTGTGCGCTTCCGCAGGAGACTTGTCACTACCTGTGTGCTGTCACTTGTGTGCTGGACAACCACACCAAGAGTGTTCCAGCTGAATGGAGGAGGCTTATTGTGGCCCTACAGAGCAGATTCTAATAGTGTCTGTGCTGAAAATATCCAACATGGCTCTGCTCACAGAGTTATGGGGTTTCTGTAGGACAGAAGCATGATGTTCTACCGAATCCTAAAGGAAAATAGGTAAGTCCCAGGTTGATTGAGACCAGCTTATGCCCTTAGAGGTCTTTGTCAGAGATACACAGGACTGGCCACCCATGACTTTTCAGAAATTAAATATGGACCCTGACCTCTTATTTATGACTAAGGCACTAAATCTAGTGAGCACAAGCTCTTTGGCCCCTATGAATGGTTGCTGAGGGCTGGAATTTCAACCCTGTATACCAAACCAATTTTTCACCTCAAGTGTTCTGATAAAAGTAAGTTGCTACTAAGTTTTTTGTTTTTGTTTTTTTTAAATGGATATAATGATATTAGACAAAAGGACACAATGCTATCAAAGTGAAATATCTATGGTTAATCACCGTTATTTTTTAGCTGAGCTTTGTTGCTCTCTCTACTCTGGCATACGTTTACAAAAAGTTAGATAAAGCTTCTGTCATTCCATTCTGTGTCCTGTGGCTTTCATCTGCTTATTTATGGGGGTGTGGTACAGCCAGAATGATATCAGATTGAGTTAACCAAATCTCCACCAGATGAGGGGGTCGTTCAGTTACTGGTGAGCAGTGCCTACACTGAAGCATTCAGGGAGCCCTATTGAAATGAATCATATAGGAATATAAGTATTCCTTGACACTGGAAAACTCTTTCAAAGAGAACCACTTATTACTCTGTAAAGTCTGATTTACAACATCTATATTCTTACAGCCAGACAAAATGATCATATGCACACCAAATCCTGTTTTTGTTGTGTTTTTCTGTTTGTTTTGTTTTTTAAACCCTGGGAGTAGGCATTCCTTGGACTCAATCCCAGGAGAGGAGTGTCTTTTGCACACCCAAGAGGAATGTTTTTCTTCTCCCCTTCCCAAAAGGAATTCTTCATAAGTTAAAGACTGTCATTGGTTTTACTACGGGAAAGTATAAAAACCCAAATCAAGAGTCTACATCTTATTAAACTTGTGATTTAAATATGTTGGGATGACTTTTGAAGAGGCCCAACAAGATGCTATTTGCATGAGGGAGAAAAGACGATGTATTGGAAAAAAATTTAGAAAGTCGACTATTCAGGTCTTGTTGACTAGAAAGTATGAGTGAGAGGGGTCCTAGAGAGAGGACACCCAGGTTCCTGCACTGGCAGTGGAACTCAAACAAATAGAAGGAGTACAAAGACTCTAAAAAGGATGAGAAAAAGTGAGGGTATTGGAAATGATGAAAAAGTTGACCTTGAATAAATTGAATCAAATCTTCCCATGGGATCTTCTTGCTCTGTAAGTAATTAGATATATATGTTGGGGTACAGAAGGTAAATTTAATTCTGACCACCTTTAAGATTTTCTCTTTCACTATCCTAACTAGGAGTGTTGGTCACTTCCTATTCTAGTGTGAATGGGGATTCCCTGTCGTACTTTGGGATGGAGATAAAGAGAGACTTAGACTAAAGCCTGTCCATCATTATTTCTTCCTCAATTGAAGAAATTTCAATTCCCTAGACTTCTCCTTTTCTCTTTGAAGTTCAAATATATCTACCATGCTGAAGTAAAATATGCAGATAATAGAATTAATCAAAATAACCTGATGCAATGAAATGTGACATAAAATCTTAACAGAGTTGAGAGTTTAAAGCCATTCTCCAAAACAAAGAAAGAAAATAAGTTTTGAAAAATTACCATAAAACTTTGCAAGTAAAATAAGGGATGTTTTTGATGAAGTCCCAAGGACTTATCAGGTGTTTTTACTTAAGGTAAGAGCCTAAAAATTCTTATTTTATTACAATACTCTATGTTTTAATAAGAACTGAACCCTACACACATCTAGAACTTAAATTTTTTTATTATCAAGAACTTTAATACTGTAATATTTAGAAAAACTTATTATAACTTTATGATATTAGTCACCTCTGATGTGGCTGATAAAATGAGAAGCACTATTAGGAAAGACAAATTTTGGTGGAAGATGCCAAGAACAAAAGGGTCTTCTGTGGGAGAAAAAATATTTGTTAGCTCTCCATAGGGCAGAGAGTTTTGCAGAAACAATGTGGCACTCTTTTTCCTCAAAGTGGTAAAAGGTAACTTCTCTCAGGTGGACTCCAGTGATATTTTATCTTCTCTATACGAAATCTAGTGTGTAGTCAAATGATAATGATGCTTTCTTAATATTTCAGCGCCAGAAGAATGATATGCATATTTACAAAGTAAGTAAATTAGTTAATTGAATGACACAAAGAAACTTTGTAATTTCAAGACAAATAAAAAGATACTACAGGCAAAACAACACTATAAAATGGTAGTCTCAATAATTAAATCACTTGTACTGTGTTCACCTTAAACGAAAGAATGCCTAATCCTCTCTCCCAACTCATATAACATCACACGGAACACTTAAGCCTGTGGCAGATTAGTGGTAACACTGATCCCCTGTTGTAAGGAAAAATTAAACTTGAGCAAATCACTCTAAAAGCCTACAAGAGCAAATGGCAAAAGCTTATAAAGAAGGATTGTGAACAACAACAAAAGGCCGTTTGCTGGGATTGGTATAAAAACTGCTATAGCTAAATTAGGATACTTCGAATAGAAATTTTAGCTACTTTCCTATTTATTATATTTCATTACGTCATTTATTTAATAATTTTCAATAAATGTAACTGTGCAGTGCCACTCAAAGCGATTTTACTCACATAGGGTATGTCTTGGTTAATGTGCACTGAAGACCTGAAAGCTTGTCTTCTATCATCAAATACCTTAAAAGGACGTTACTGGCACCCCCACAACATTCTCAGAGTGTCATTCTTACTAAAGTACCTCCTGGTACTGAATAAATTTTGGGAAAAATTACGGTGTGGGCCGGTGTGGGATATTATGTTCAACTGAATCTGACAATTGAGTTGAGAACTGCTTGCCTGTTTCTAGTTTTTGTCCACTGTAAACAAAAAATTGACTTGGTATTCAGCCACCGAAAAGGATTTCTTTGGGGAAAAGATAGAATTGCAATCCCGTACATGGAGCCATGGAGAGCTACGTGCACACACTCCACAAGAAGAGACAGAAAGCCCCCTTTTTTACAGAGGAGAAAAGGAAGTTAAGGGGTGGAAAGGGCTACTACCATGGAGCCCTGTTGTAAGCATAGAGCTCCCCCTGCAGGGCTTTTGAGGGAACTTGAGGTGTGGAAGTTTCTCCCACCGGCTCTCCCCATTCCTGTATAGGTTACATTTTCAGTCAACAACTTGAACACTTTATAAGATGCCACTTGTTAAGCAAACTGATGGTAAGGTTTTAAAATCTTAGTTTATAGCTTTATAATAATCACTGTGTAAGTAAACTGATGCTACAGATAGCTAAATGTTATAAGAATTTTATCAAGCAAAGTGGAGATAGGGCCTTGGAAATTTTTTTTAAAAATGAGATTCAATAAGAAAAATATACATAGTTATTTACATCTAATCTTATTTAATTCCCCTACTTGAAAATGATTCTAGTCATATCCACAATCTGACAGTCCTCTAATTCCCAGCCTTGCACTAATTCTGTACTTTAATCTGAATTTCATAATATTATTGAAAAAAAATGTAATAATGCAATAGAAGATTTAAATTTTGCACTTAAAACTGCGAAAAGCAAATATGGTAATACAGAAAATAACATCAGTGTTGTAAAGGAAAAACTTAGAGAATTCTTCCAGAATTAAAAACAAAAAGGATGCCTGCTCACTGCAGTGTATGCCTGAAGCTGAAGCTGAATAATACTGAATGTCAACTCTAATTTAACATATATATATATATATAGTCACGGGATATGGAGTATAGTATAGGGAATGAGTCGATGGTATTGTAACAGGTGTATAGGATGTCACAGGGGTAGTAGATTGGGGGAGGGGGATTATCACTTTGTGAGGGCTATAGATGTCTAACTATTACATTGTTTTGTACACCTGAAACTAGTTTTTTAAAAGAGGACATATGGTATGACAAAGGCAAATAAGAATATGACAAACAGTTTTGATGAAACAACCAGAACCAATAGCAGTATACTCAAACATTTAATATAAGAAAGCACATTTAAGGTGAAACAAGATCTGAGACAAAAGGTTCAGAGAATGACTTCTGCCTCCAGACAGTAAATGGAGTAGAGTGCAGCAGCCACCAACCTAACGGAAAACGACTTCGGAGCCAATACTCTACAAACACCAAATACTTAAAGGTATTGGAGAGCCGCTGAAGCAATGAGGACTAAAGGACTGATTCCAGAAATGAGATAACCCTTTTGCATCTGATTTCCCTCAGGGTATCGTCTAATTTGGGGGAGGGGGGGCAGCCAAGAGACTGAGAATGCGGGCTTTATTCCATGCCTGCTGAAGTCAGGACAAAGATTTATGATCCTGAGAGAAACATATTGTGTTTTGCTCTTGGGTACATGGTGAAACCTTACTATTCTGTTTCTCTGTGAAATCTCATTAAAATATCATCATTTGCTAATTCATCATGGTGTTAAATCTTATTAGGGTACTGAGTAGAGTACCCAGGTGGTTTGAGGCAAAGAGGAGACCCATCAGCAAGAGTGCTGCCATAATTTAGTTACACAGGGACAGAAGTTCTCTTCAGCAAAAACTCTTGGGTGATGCCTCCTTGTTCCTCCCCTTCCCTGACACTGAGTGGTCTTTCTCTCGTCCTTCTTTTCCTGTGAAAGCTGCTCTCAAGAGTGGATCTGATATTAATCAGCTATAACATATTATGAATTAAACATTAAATGAATTAAACATTAAATGAATTAAATATAAAAGGCAGTGCCACTTAAAGTGTTACTTGAATCACGAAATAAAAGGTACTTCTACCTAGGTGACATGGTTCTAGGTATAAATGAGTTAAGCAACTCTTTGGACAGAATCATGTATTTATTGTAGGATTGGAGATCAGTAAACCTTTTCTATCCTATTGACTTAAAAATTTATTTCTGACAGCTTTTTGTTAAATTTATACTAACTAAGCATAACCTATCAGTAATGTAATGATGAGGGGATGAAAAGTTGCCGCTGTTTGGGGAGAGGGGTTTAAATCCCCATAGCATTCCTGGACCTGAGATTCCCATGTGAGATTTATCACATCCCATTACAGAGAGACCATCCCAATGACTGGGGGTGGATTTTCAGCACAAACACCAGTCATCCTGCTTACTTTTGTATTTATTATTTATTTATTTATTTATTTATTTATTATTATTATTAGTTTCAGGTGTGCAGAACAATGCAATAGTTAGCCTTCCCACCCCTCACAAAGTAAAAATCCCCCTTCCCCCATCCACTGCCCTCCCACCCCCGATATCATGCTTATCTATTACAATTCCATTGACTCCATTCCCACTCTCTACTCTACATCCTGTGACTATATGTATATATAATTATAGTTGACATACAATATCATTCAACATCAGCTTCAGATATACAGTGCGGTGGTCAGGCCTCTACACTGTCTATGAAGTAGTCTCCCTAACAAGACATGAGTCCATCTGGCACCCTAAAAAGTATTACAACATTATTGATTATATTCCCCATACTGTCTTTTCTATCCCTGAGGCCATATTGTAGTTACCAACTTGTATTGTCTCGTCTCTTCCCTGTCTCCTTCATCCCCACCCTCTCCCAACTAGCAACCCTCAGTTTTTCCTCTTCATCCTGCTTTCTAATAGACCTCAAACCCATTTTGTGCCCTTCCCAACAAGACAAGTCATGTTGGAATTTTGGAATTGAAACCCCCGTTTCACTATCAACCCTGTTTCTTAGTGACTCAGGTCTGTGTGATCCTGACTCTTTGGGAAAGGGAAATTTAGCTTCTTCTCTTTTCTTCCCTTGGGAAAGCCTTCTCTTCCAGAAGAAAGATAAAAAAATAAAATTAACAAGTCTCTTAGAGACAGGTGGCTATTTCATAAATGGACTTTCTAAAAGTTCACTGTAAAAGACTTTAAATCTGCACTGTTTTTCTCTTTGACTTTGAAATAGAAAAATGGAGGATAAAAGTATATTATTTAATTTTCATAATCTAAATGTTTATGCTCCCAATGTGCCTAAGAAAATGTAAATTTAACCATCAGTGCAACAAAGAATTCTTCTAGCTTCTATCTGTAGAATAATTAAATCCAAAAGATACTATGAATTTATATTTTGATAAAGCAATATCTTATTACTAAAATTCTATCATCTTCAAGGTGAAACAAACAGCAAAATGAAATTAGAAACACAATAACTTTTAATTATATATATGGTGAAAATATTCACTAACATCATTTAAAGTTTTTATTTATTCTTGAAATGGTCAAGTAAATTATTTAATCTGTGTTCCTCCCCTGGATATTTTTTATTATCTTTATTTCAAACATTTGAGATGGTTTTACATTGAACAAATTGTGATAATAATCCCCAAAAGACAATTACAGAAATAAGTTCTTATTATCTCCCTTAGATACATGAAGAATCAGAGATAATTCAAAGCACTTCTGTTAAAGTTTAGTTTATGTCTCTTATTTCAAATACTTGATATTCTTGTTTTTGTTTTTTTTTAAGGGTTTGTAAGGTTACCTTTTCTAATTGAGAAAAAACTATGGTATTCACAATATTGTTTGAAAATTGCACTGGATTTGTTTAGGCTTTCATAGAGATAGAGATATTCTATAGTGTATATGTGAACTAGAATTTAGCCTCATCCAATCAATTGACAGAAAAATGTTGAAAAATTATATAAGTAGATGATTGGAGTTTGAGTTTTCTCTTTTTTTTTAGATTTTTTTTGGGGGGAGTTGGGGGAGGGGAACAGCGCTGGGGAATTGGGGGAAGGGGAACAGCCAAGTAGTGTCCTTTTGTTCTTCAGTCTAGTTGTGGAGGATGTTGCTTCACTGGCCCAAGTTGGCACCATCATTGCGCTCTTCCTGGGAGAGGCAGATCAGTTGTCGGCTTCTGGATGGCCGCTCACTGCAGCTGCTGGCCGCTCACGCTGGCTGCCAGCTACACACGGTAGCTTATGGCAACCCACTGCCACAGGGGCTGCAGCCTACGCCATTGCTGGCGACTCATGGCAGCCCAGCTCCAGGTCGAGCTATTGTTCAGCATCTTAGCTGTAGAGGGCAGTGTCACTGGCCCTCATATGTGGGATCCGAACTGGGGCCCTCTGGCATCCCAAGCCAGTTCTTAATCAACACGCCACTCGGCTGGCTGAGTTTTCTCTTAATGGTTTAAGTATTCATACTAAAACAAGTGACAGAAAAATATACACATATTAAATTAATTTCTCATAGAATTAAAATTATTTCCAAGATTTTCATTGCAGAAAATGTTGACACCTACATACAATAAAATTAACCTCTAACTTAATACTGACTTCAAAAGCTCAAGAATTTAATAGGAATCATCATAATATCATGGTTCTTTAAAAATATATATTTATGTTAAAACATGATACAGAGTCAGTTTCCATTTCATTAGAAACTATCACTTTCCAAAGACAAGATTTTTTATTAAAACATGAGTTTGATAATGTCGAGTATAGTTTCACATCATCAAAGGAAAGAGTTCTGCAAAGATATTTTTAACATAAATAGGAGATGCCAGCTGTCTGTGATTTGCATTTTATAGTAATTTGGTTTACTTTAAATGAGATGACTTTATCAAAAAATGCTTCTTCATGGGATTGAAATTTAGATGTTCAGGGTCAGAGAGATTGATGGAATTCACCCACTGTCATTCAGAAACCAAGAAACTTTAAGTAGTTTTCTTATGATCACACAGAGAAAGACTGGAAATGCAGAGAACAAAACCTGAGTTTTCTGGCTTACAATCAGCTGTCCTTTTTTAACACTTACATTATCTTAATTAACCTACACATTTTACTGGTGAGACAACTGATAGTGATGTGGTCAATGTAATACAAATCATAGCATTAGAACTAAAATGAACCAGCACACTGTGGTCAGAGGTCTTAGGAGGTAGAGAAAAATCCAAGTGTTCTCTGGAATCCAGAAGGCAAAACAGATTAAATTTTGAGATAGAGGATACAGAGGAGACTCATTGTCAAGTTTTTCTTTTTGAAGAGGGTAGAAAATTAGGGCTGGCCCTAAGAAATGTTTTAAAGTATGTATAAGTCATTTCTTAAGATCATTTCTTATCTCACATAATTTGTTTTCATATTCTGTGATCTCTTGTAATGACACTTTTGCTACCTTCTTCTTTCAATGTCTGCCTGTCCCTCTTTATTAAACCTCCCATTTTTCTTTTTTTTTTCACATGAAAATCAATGTAGCTTATCTTAACCATAAAGATATCAGCTTCTTTTAAAACATTTGGGACTTTTTTGTCCTAATGAATTCCTATATGATGGTTTCTAAAGCAGTAATGGGGACAAAGAGTAACACAGAGTACCTTTAACTCAAATCATAGTACATGGTATGTAAAATGTATAAATTATATATATATATATATATATATATATATATATATTGAAAAATATGGTGAATATTTAAATTTTTAAAAAATGTATTACAGTAAAAGACACATTGCCACTAAACCCCCTCAAAATATTCCCTCTCACTTTGAACACACTCATCCCATTATTCTTGCCACTTTCTGAAGCAGTTCTGGAAGTCCTCTTTCATGAGTCTTTAGTTGTATTGTCGTGGCTGCCTCGATGCCCTGAATCCATTCAAAATGTTTTCCTTTCATGGTCATTTTGACTTTGGGGAAGAACCAGAAGTGACACAGTGCCAGCTCCAGCGAATAAGGTGAATGAGGACACACCAAAATGTTTTTGTTTGTTTTTTTAACTAAAGTTTTTTGGGGTGACAATTGTTAGTAAAGTTACACAGGTTTCAGGTGTACAGCTCTGTAATACATCATCTATATATCACATTGTGTGTTCACCACCCAGAGTCAGTTCTCTTTCCATCACCATATATTTGATCCCTTTTACCCTCATCAACCATCCCCCTTCCTCCTTACCCTCTGGTAACCACTAAACTATTGTCTGTGTCTATGAGTTTTTGTTTCTTCATTTGTTTGTCTTGTTCCTTTATTTTTTTCAGATTTATATACCACATATTAGTGAAATCATGTGGTTCTTGATTTTTTTCTGTTGGATTAATTTCGCTTAGCATAATAAACTCAAGATCTATCCATGTTGTTGCATATGGCACTATTTCATCTTTTCTTATGGCAGAATAGTATTCCATTGTGTATATATACCACATCTTCTTTATCCAAACATCTATTGAAGGACACTTTGTTTCCATGTTTTGGCCACCTTAAATAAAGCTGCAATGAACATTGGAGCACGTATATCTTTTCCGACAAATATTTTCAGATTTTTTGGGTGGATACCCAAGAGAGGGATTGCTGGGTCATATGGTAATTCTATTCTTAATTTTTTGAGGAACCTCCACACACCATAATGTTTTTATTTGACAGAAATCGTGGTACCAGAAGCGATGCGTGACATGGAGCATTGTCACGATGGGGGATGAAGTAAAATCACTCATGAAAGAGGACTTCCAGAACTGCCTCAGAAAGTGGCAAGAATGATGGGATGAGTGTGTTCAAAGACAGGAGGAGTATTTTGAGGGGGATTAGAGGCAATGTGTCTTTTACTGTAATAATTGTTTTTAGTTTAAATATTCACTGTATTTTGTGATCATACCTCATGTATATATACATTTATATAATTTACAAATTTTTTAAGAATGATTCATCATACATAACTTTCATGAAGCATAACACTTCTAAGCATATTTCTCATTTCCTCATTCATTTATTTAGAAAATATTTATTGAATGCCAACAAATGGCAGGATTCTGCTACATACACAAACAAATTAATGTCTGAGGAGAAGACTGACAAGACTTGACTTAAATAATTAACATTGAATCAAATTAATTATGTATTTTAAATACAAAATTAAATTTTATTCATATATATATACTGTTGTCTACATGATTTTTCTTCTCTGATATCCTACAGTCATATTTATAAAACAAATATTAAAATGCCATATTGCATCTATTGTCTCTCTCCCAACTTAAGGACTTTACATTTTTTAAATGTTCTACACAAATAATTGATTAAAATTTCTAACTATGTTGAAACTCATTAAGAAAGTACTTGATACATGAAGGCATCTTTAGTCACCTAAGACCCTGCTCCTTAAAGTGAGGCTTTGAGCAAATAACAATAGCATCATTTGGAAGTTTGTTAGAAACTCAAAATTCCATCCCAGACTTAGACAAAATCAGGATTTTATCAAGATTCTTCAGGCGATTAGTATCATGGTCAAGTTTGAGAAGCACTCACTCTTCTAAGACAAGAGCTGGAGTGGCCACATCTGGTTTCATCCCATGGTGCAAATGTTTCCATCCATGGTGCAAAACACAGGAAATCAGAAATCCACTTTATTTTACCACAATGTTAATTTTTTAAAAAATGCCCTTAAGTTTTACTAACTTGGTAGACCATATCCACAAATACCAAGAAGGAATTTCAGGGAACATTCAGGTTATTCTGGGAATTTGGAATCTATGACTGCCATGCAGGGTCTTACACGTGATTTCACATCCATCCTTGAAATCATCAGAACTGACCCACTGAATTTCCCACTTGTGAGTTTCAGTTTCAGAAGTAAGCCCTGATCTAGCCTAAATCTCTAAGAGCCACATCCGTAAGGACTTCCTGACAATATTCCTCACCATTTTTTTCTTTTTCAAAAAATTCAATACAGGTCAGTTTATCATTTCTACAGTTACTCCTATATTTAGGGGATATTTTTGTGTTTTACCCACCATGCCCTCAAAGAGAAGAAAAGCGAAATTTGGCAATGTTCTTCCCAGTTGCTTGCTCATGAGGCCTGCCTGAGTTTAAATATACAGATTCCTATACAAACCTCCCCAGACCACTCTTCATCTACTTCACCATACTTGAATGTGACTCTTCAGGGACAGACTTTTCTTTCTCTCACCTGCGTTTTATCCACTTTCCATTTTTATCTTTTACTTTATTGCTGTATAGGAAAAAAACAAAAAAAAAGAAGAAGGAATGATATTGTTCATCTATTCTGGCCATACTTAGGCCAGCAGTCACTCACCTTTGGAGTAGGATGATGCAGTCACAGCTTTAACACAATAAATTATCTTAATAAAGAACATCAAACCAGAATGTAATTCTGTCATGTCTGCTTTTCTTAGACAGCATCCTTCTCCATCTGTTCTGAGTTTAGAGCCAACGTGTGCTCTAGGTAAATTTAGTATCTGTGGGAATGGATGTGTAGGAGTTCAAAGACCAGCCTCCTAGATGAGTTGTCAGAAACTAGGAAGTATTGAAAAGCTCCTTCTTTTACATACCAGAAGGGAAAAGAAAACAGAACCAAAAAACCTGTCTTTGAAAACTCCATAAGTGGTATTACAGAGTATTATAACACTTCAAGAGCCCCTCTTCTTATCTTCTTTGTAAACCCCTCCCCAGCAGAACCTCTTTATTTATTCTTAACAAGTGAGATTATCCATTTCCCCCAAAACCTGCTTGGGAAAACAGCTGTATTTTCCAAAGCACTGTCATCACAATCCAACTCTTTCTATTGCTGTTCCCAAAGACAAAGACACAGACTTCTTTTTTTTTAAATGATTTTGCTACAAATCTATATAGGGAAATAGGAGGTTCCAAATCTATCTATCTATCTATCTATCTATCTATCTATCTATCTATCTATCTATCTATCATATATATATATATATATATATATATATATATATATATATATATATATATATATATATGTATTTGAATGCTACACATTTTGTATGGCTTTTGGTCTGCAACTTCTCACTGTCTCCAAAACAGAAAATGGAAACCTTGGAGTCTTTCACACCACTGTTATCCTCCTGAGGTAAATTCTTATTAAATGTTCTTTTTCCCTGTGTGTTTACTCCATGGCATTCTCTTCCCATTTTAAGAATGCTATCAAAACAGGAGAATTTTCTTTGCATTATTTCTAATAAGTAATTAATTTTGTTCTATATAAACTAATTAGATTAAGTGTGAATTGGCTTTTCAAATCTTCTCTATCCTTGGTAGCCTCTTTTTTTGTCTGCCTATCTATCTAATACTGAGAGAATTATGTTCAAATATGCACACCTATGCTAAACAAGGCAATCATATAAAAATGCAATCTGAGTTATTGGAGATTTTTATGGTAAATCCTACTTGAATGAAGTTGAAAACATTAGAAAAAAAAATGCTAACTCACTAGAGAAAAAGTGTATATAACCAACCTTTTACATCAAGTCTTATAACCAGTCAACAAAATATATTTGCAATGCACTGTGTACAGGGCATTGTACAATGCAATGTAGGGATTTGGAAAAAAATAAGACAAGACTTCTATAAAATATAGTATGAAAGAGGAAATAAGGCACACATCAATTTTGATAGAAGATGGCATTTGATAAAAGTTCTAATAAAGTTCAACAGACAAAAGAATAATGGAGCCCAAAGCAAAGGATTACTTTTAGCTAGATTGATTTAAAATGCCCCCAGGAGGGCCGGCCGAGTGGCGCGATGGTTAAGAACTGGCTTGGGATGCCAGAGGGCCCCGGTTCGGATCCCACATATGAGGGCCAGTGACACTGCCCTCCACAGCTAAGATGCTGAACAACAGCTCAACCTGGAGCTGGGCTGCCATGAGTCGCCGGCGACGGCATGGGCTGCAGTCCCTGTGGCAGTGGATTGCCATGGGCTACCGTGTGTAGCCAGCAGCCAGCGTGAGCGGCCAGCAGCCGCAGTGAGCGGCCGTCCAGAAGCCGGCGACTGATCTGCCTCGCCAGAGAAGAGCGCAATGATGGTGCCAACTTGGGCCAGTGAAGCAACGTCCTCCACAACTAGATTGAAGAACAAGATGACAGCAACTTGTCTGTTCCCCTTCCCCCAATTCCCCAGCACTGTTCCCATTCCCCCAATTCCCCCAATAAAAATCTTAAAAAAAAAAAATAATAAAAAAAAAAAATAAAATGCCCCCAGGAGAAGCAGTAGAGCCTTGAAGGATGAGAAAATTTATGACAGAAAAATAAAGAATATATTTTACAAAAATGAGAAGGCAATAAAATATTGGCTTGATCAGGAAGAGAGAGGTTTTATAATTTGGTTGGAATATGGGGTTCATACTATGTCTGGGTGATGATTATATTTCAAGTAAGGGGATTGTTACAGGATGAATTGTGTCCCCCTAAGATTCTTATGTTGAAGTCTAAACCCTAGTACCTCAGAATATGACAATTTTGGGTGATATAGCCTTAAAGTGATAAGTTAAAGTCAAGCCTTTAGGCCTGATCCTAAAATCTAACCCTATTTTACTAGAGTTTTTGTAAAAAGAGGAATTTAAGACACACAGAAGAGACTTGAGGGAGACAGGAGCACAGAGAAGAAAATATGCAAGGCCGCTGGGAGAAGAAGTCAGCCACCTGTAAGCCAATGAAAGGAGCCTCAGGAGAAAACAAACCTGCCCACACCTTATCTTGGACATGCAGCCTCAAAACTGTCAAAAAATAAATTTCTCTTGTGTAAGCCATCCAGTCTGTGGTGTTTTGTTCTGGAATCCCCAGCAGACAAATATGGGGATGTCATATAAAAATAAAGAATGATGCCTGTTTCCCTTTGCCTAGCTTTTGAAAGCCATCACAGTTGTATACACTTTCTTTTGAAGCATGTACTATTACTCTCAATCTCAGCTGATTATTAATATGAAGACCCCTAACACTTGCTCCTTGTTATATCTATTATCCTACCTCTCCACTGTCACCCATAACAGGATTCCAAATATTAAAGCCATGTGTATCAAATGTCACTCCAACCAGATCAGATTGCCCATAAAAATCTTCTAGCTCAAGGAAAGCTAACAAATATCTATACATAATGAAGATGAGTTAATGGGACATATATGAAAATATGAATATAAACAACGTACTTATAGAACTATTGCATACTGCTTAATTCTAAAAGGTAAAGTATGGGGCTGTTAGAATTCTTCATAATGTACCTAATTTAAAGGAGATTCAGTCTTGTTCTTGTTCAGAATCCCCTACCTGCTGCACCAGTTAGGGTTTCTAGAGTGATCTGCCATTTAAACATACTTGGGGATAAGTGAGCAGCATGGTGTTCATTCCTTCAGCTGCTGGCTTGGGTTTACATGCCATCTATAAAAAAGACACCATGCCTAAATTAAATACAGATAGCAGAGCAGGCATGACTTATACAACTTGATTTAGCCTTGGTTTCAAATAATTCATCTCCTAATTAAATATTCTTTTAAGCTTTTAGCAGTTCTAATTTGTGAAAACAATAACTACCAGAAATGCTATACTAACTAGTATTTTTTATTACACATTTCTGTTTAATGATATGTTCTTTCTCTATAAAGACACTGAGTCATTTACTGAAAGACTAAAGCTAGACCTCTTGTCTCTGCTTCATCTCCCATAGTAGTTTGGTATTCTTCAAAGAGTGCTTATTTTACAAATGTGGAACACACAAACTATAGCCAGAAATCGTCATAGATGTCCATTATATCATCATAGAAACAAATGTATAAAGAATAATTAAATGAAGGCTGAACATGGCCAATGATGAGAATACAACATAACTAAGTGCAATTATGTGCACTTGAGGTGTAAAGTGGAAAAAGAATGTCAGGAAGATGTTTCCGGCTTGCTCATAAACCAATAGAATTTAAACTTCTTATGATTCTAATAAAACAGGAAAGAATACAATTTAAGCAGTTTGGTTTATTGGGACATCAAGAGGAATAATGTTATATTAAAATATTGATTTTGTCATATGATTGCCCACTCTTGGATGTTACAGAAAAAAAATAAAGGTTTAAACAGTAAATCTGCTTTTGTTTTGTTCTGTTTTTAATGTAGATAATACAAAATTGAAGACAAAGGATACTGGAGCACTGAATTGATAAAAGACCATTTTTATACTTTGTGTTACTTTATTTTCATTCATTTTACTGTGCAATGATTTGTGGAAATCCATAAATTTTGCTTTCCAAAGTGAAAAACTGACATGCATTTGGCTGCAGAAATGTTTATGAACTAGTTCCAAAAGAGATACAAAAAAGAAAATGTTTTGCTTATACATACATTCATCCTTACAGAGGTTTCAGAAAACACATTTCTTGGCATAGCAAAGTTAGGTTTGTAAGTCAGAATTAAAAAAAAAAACCTTATAATGTATGCATCTTCTTTTGTAACAAGATAGGACTTTATGTAAGTACAGAGTGTGTACATTACTATTGATAAAAATAAAAATCACAAGTTTTTAGCAAAATAAAGCCTATTAAATTGTATTTTGGCAAATGCTTATTATCTTTATCATCAACAAATGTTTTTTAAGGATTCACCATGAGTGAAGGTAAGCACAGATTTCTGAGTATATGCAGACATCAGATATAATATTTCTAAATAAGACAGAGTTTCACGGGCCTGCCGAGTGGCGCGTTGGTTAAGAACTGGCTTGGGACTCCAGAGGGCTCCGGTTCGGATCCCACATATGAGGGCCAGTGATGCTGCCCTCCACAGCTAAGATGCTAAACAACAGCTCAACCTGGAACTGGGCCACTGTGAGTCACCAGCTATGGCAGGTGGGTTGCCATGGGCTACCGTGTGTGGCCAGCAGCTAGCGTGAGCAGCCGTCCAGAAGCCTGCGACTGATCTGCCTCACCCGAGAAGAGCGCAATGATGGTGCCAACTTGGGCCAGTGAAGCAACGTCCTCCACAACTAGACTGAAGAACAAAAAGACAACAACTTGTCTGTTCCCCTTCCCCCGATTCCCTAATAAAAATATTAAAAAAAAAAGACATAGTTTCTTATTTGCACGGTGATGCCTTGAAAGATAAGTGGGAGTTCAACAATCCAGGAACCTATGCCATCTGGGTAAAATAAGTTCTGCTAACGTGTTATCCCTTCTAGGTAACAAAATGTAGGAGACAGCTTTTCAACTATTGCTGTAAATGCTAATCATTTTACATAGATTTGGACACCTCCTGCTCCTTTCAATCATATCACTTTGAGAAACAGAAGTATAATAATGCAGTTCTCTAAAATTTACTCAGTGGGTATGGGGGGGAGGGGAAGTCCTGAATTTATTGTTTAATGTGGAAGAGAATAAAACTCACATTGAAGAGATAACCACACAGGGAAAAGTGGCTTTCCTACCACTCCTAGTGGTAATTAGACAATAAGTGCATGTTGAAAAAAAAAATATATATATATATATATATATATATATATATCTTTATGCATTTTTTGTGATAATAGATCTATGTTTAATGTGATTAAACTATGGGATTAAGCACAAGGATAGCTCAAAGGGGGTTCAGCCATTAAGGTATAAAAAGGGAAAGCTAAGAAATATTTCAAGGAAACAGTAAAAAGAATATGGCACAGAAACCTGGAGACAGCAGGAAAAATATGTATGAAAGAAATAGTTGTGTTTTTTTTTTCATTAAGAGAACGGGAAATAAAGATCAGTTCTGATGGCAAAAATCACAATGTAAGCATACAGTAGAAAAAATTTAGTTAATAGGACAAAGTGCACAGTAAGCTTCGGGTGGCTTTTAGCAAACATTTCTTTAAACTAAAAGGGTGTCTTACCACTCTGAAACTTCCAGTATTCTTTTTTCAGCCTTTGTTATTATCCAAACTGAATACTTTGGGTCCTTATCTCTCATGAAAGTATGCAATCTCAAAATCTTATAAATATTTTGAGGAATTTCTTGAAGTGCTTTTTATCGCTTGTGATGTCTAATATCACCATATGCAGTTAAGAGGTTTGTGCATTGCACAACTCTAAGGGTACTACGTGCAAAACTCCACACTGTGCTGTGTTCACAGTGCACAACTGTACACAGTGGCCCTACAACTTCCATCGCAAACCTTCTCTGCCAGCCTTAGTGTGATACCATCTATTCATATTGCCATGCAGAATTCATGCAACTTCAAGTTTGTCTGGCTCATTTCCCACCCAAATGTGTATATGTTACCCCCCTTTAGTCCTCTAGGTGCCACTAACCATTGGTTGCTGTCTTTAAGAATCTTGAACTTGATAATATCAAAAAGGATCCCTCTCTCTCTCTCTCTCTCTCTCTCTCTCTCTCTCTCTCTC
>NW_017732814.1:145968-167460 GCF_001890085.2 Hipposideros armiger | reverse complement strand
CACACACACACACACATACCACACACACACACAAACATACACACATACACACAAACAAAACTTAAAACCACATCAATAGCATGTCCAATGTTTCTAAATAGTGGTTAATTTTTTTGTTTCCTTTCCAAATAAGACTATAAGCTACCTTTTAGACTCACAGACAAAAAAGAAACAAATAAAATTATAATAACAAATATTATCCATAATATAATAATTTATGGTAGGGATTGTTTCCAGAAGGTACCTGGGAAACTAAAAAGTTATCAATTCAAGGGTTAAAGTCCATCATGATTCCAAAAGGAGTTAATATTATTATTCATTATTCTAAGTTTCTTGTCAAGTCCAAGCTGATGCATCAGAACTAAAAGTGATGAGATCGAGTTTCTTGTAAGAAACCCAGCAATCTTGGCTGATCTCAATTTACCTTGGATAAACCTCTGACAAATGCCATGTAGATGGCAGCAGCTTCACTTGTCTGACTAGGCTTAACAAAAACTTAGAATTCTGACTAAATGAATATTATCTGACTAAAAATGAATATAACTGTTGCCACCTCTCCTTCTTGCAACTGGACAAAACAGAGAAAACAAAGGCATAGCCACAGACAAGCTGGAGGGGCAAGCCGTGAGGTCTCAATATTGTTTGTACCTCCAATGTGTCTGTGACTATGTCCAGGCTTTGGGGATGGCTGCCAAGTAGTCTGTGGTTCCAGGGTCCAGACTCAGTAGGGGGTCTAGAGAACAAATCATTAGTTGAAGTTACATTATGGACTAGACTAGAGAAATACACTTATCAATGTATAAAACATATAAAATACTTTGTGTAACTCCATGTATTGCTCCTAAAATATTTACTGCCTCCATCAGATTTAACTAAAGAAATGCAGGTTGGAGGAATAAACGTTTACAGAAGAGGAAAGATTACAAAGATGGGTTATCACAGTCATGTTTTGATAATGACAACTCTGGGATGCTAACAAACCAACTCTCTGGTAATTGCTAGTTGCAAATGGGATGCCTTTGAAACCAGCCATCCCTACTACAAAAGGGTCTGCTTCTCCCCTAAAAAAAAATCCAACAGCTGCACTTACTTCAGGAATTCTTTTCCATCACATCATCACCAATGGTAGCAAAGCTAACGTTCATTATGTGCTTGCTCAATAAATGGGTCTGGTATATGAAAATGATAATAAAATTCCACTTTCCTCCTGTGAATGACTAAAGCTTGCTTATAACGCCTGCAGATGTGGCTGTGATTCTATCTGGGCTTCTCCTGACCACAGCACATGTATTATTAACACACTCAAGTCCATGGACTAACACGGTTGAATACTCTCATATTTGAAAGGTATTCTGCAGGCCTCTGGCCAGTCTCAAACATATGCCTACATATTCCACTTACTCTCAAAACCCATAATCACTTGCAGAGTCTCTGATTTCTCAGAAGGGAGAAATCTTTATATTCTTTCTCTAAATATCATAAGCTTTCCTTCTTTCTACACTACTTCCTTAATATTTCTTTTTGTCAAGACATTCAGCGTCTTACGGAGGCCTTTCTTCTTTAACCAATTACATGCTTATTTCCCTAGCATGCCTCCTGTAATTGAAATGCAATAGCTTGACTCCTTCTGTGTCTCTGTGTATATATAGTTTATGTATACATAAGTTATTTACACACATTGAAGGTCGATTGAAAGACAATGTTTTCCAAAACACTTCATACAAACAACCAAATAAATTTATCCGTTTTCAAGTATGTATTCTATACTCTCATATTTTATGGAAAGCCTAAAGAAAACATAATGATTTGAAACTGAAGTTAAAAAACAGTAAGTATGAATAGCTACTGAAGCTACTGAATAAGTAACATATAGTTATGGTTGGTAGTCATTTGGATGTTTTCCAGTTGTCATCAGGAAATGAGGTGAAGCCTCAGGAAGATAAGTAAAAGAAAATTGTAATATAATTTTCTAGGACAGTAATAAACACTCACAAAGAATGAATATCGAAGATGAATTGGTGCTTTGCATTAAGTTTGTTTTCCAA
The DNA here is from genome assembly GCF_001890085.2 of Hipposideros armiger. Taxonomy (NCBI): domain Eukaryota; kingdom Metazoa; phylum Chordata; class Mammalia; order Chiroptera; family Hipposideridae; genus Hipposideros; species Hipposideros armiger. The sequence goes on along the minus strand of NW_017732814.1, from coordinate 165,415 downwards.
ACAGAGTTTGTGTGCTGTAGAAGAGGGTTCATTTTGGAAAGTGAAATTTCTAAGATGAAACTGATCTCTGATGATTCATGACAGATGGCAAAAACAAGATCATTCTCAGTTTTGTGATTTTGAGAGATGAAGGGAAAATAATTTATTAAAAACACAACAGTTTCAAATTTTGGTGGCCTGAGATGAATATAGATATTCTCTATAAACTCTGCTCAAGTTTACAGAAAAATGGTGAGGCTAACATTTTTTCTCATTTGACTATTCCTTGGTCACAACAAGCTAAGTTACTATTTTCTGTAACGATGCTTACTGTTGACCTTAAACTTGACTTCATAATTTTCATACTGCAACATATCAAATTCCACAGTGTAGACACCAAGATTCAAAACAGGCAAAGATCTAACGATGGGAGGTCCGAATACAACGTTACAAAATATCTAAAAGTACTCTGACAGTCTCATGCAAAAGATTCGTGTTCTCCCTCTGAGATTTTCATCTCTGTTATTTTTATAATTTATAACCCTATTATAAGTGAAGTCAGAGGCTGATGTAAATGAGCAGAGCTAATTTGAATGTTTTACTTTGGAATAACTTGGCAATTAAACTTGTCAGTGGATGCTGATACATATAATTCTTAATGTCTAGGGCTTACTAAATTCTCCGAGTGTGTTTTTGGTTTGTTTGTTTGTTTGTTTGTTTTAATTCTGATAGCATTTTATTGTTTCTTTTTACTATACTCAAGGACTATAATTCCCATATTAGGGAAATATTTAGAGTTGTTTTTTTTTCGTTTTTTACTTTTTCACTTTTAATCAACTGGATTAATGACAAATGGGAATGGCTTCAAAACAGCTAATAAATAATGAAGAGCTAAGATACGTAATATACATAATTTTAAAAATAGTTGTTTGGTATCTCTATTATCAGGAAAGGTATGTAACTCTTTTCTGTGGCTGTTTAAAGTAAAATTATATTTACTAAGGGATTTTATATTTTCTTACCAAGTCAAAATTTATTTTTGGTTTTGTTTTTAAACTCAGGCTTTCTATGACTATTGCATCAACCTAAATTATCAAAACTTTTTATAAAAAAATGACAGATGTAACAAATTGTATACATTATTAATGTTAGCAAAACACCTGTGTCCATAATTATCAGTCTTAAAGAAAAATACTAAGCAGGTTTACATTAATATACAGTATCTTATTTTTCTAATTAAGGTATTTTAATAGGCTGTGATTAATTATGACTAGAACTACATATGTCAGCTTGTTTGGTAAAGAATAATACATATGACTGAAAGAAAATTATACAATTTTATTATTATATTTTAGAATAAGTATTAATTGAATATTTGGCTAACATATTTCTTAAAACAATTGCAATTATTTGCTGCTTCTATTGCACTACCCCTCACACTCAATTAAATGTAGGTTTCTTAAATATTTAGAAAATTTGATCCCAGTAAAATTCGACCATGTTTTTTACCTATCCTTCTTGGCCAAATCCAATACAAGTCTAATTATGTTAGAAAATTATGAAATATTGCAAACTTACAAAGTGATCAGAGACTCCGTTACCACCAAGATTTAATGTATGTTTCTATTTTGTCATTCGTTGCTCCAAATATAATATATATACATATATATATACATATATACAGATACATATATGTATATATACAGCAGTAAAAGACACATTACCATTAATCCCCTTCAAAGTACTCCCCCTCATTTTGAACACACTACCTCATCATTCTTGCCACTTTCTGAAGCAGTTCTGGAAGCCCTCTTTCGTGAGTGTGTTTAGTTGTGCTGTCCTGGCTGCTTTGATGTCCTAAATCAATTCAAAGGTTTACTTTTCACTGTCATTTTGAATTTGGGGAAGAGCCAGAAGTCTCATGGTGCCAGATCCGGTGAATAAGGTGGATGAGGACACACCGTAATGTTTTTATTTGACAGAAATTACCATATACCAGAAGTGAGATATGACACGGAGCGTTGTTATGATGGAGGATGATTTATGGCACACTTTAAGATGCGCCTTTTTCACCATAGCTCACACCCAACTGACTGCACCAAACAAGTTGAAACTCGTCACACACTGTTACTAAGGTTCGATGTGCCACTTCCCATATTGAAGATCCCTGCTTTTTCACTGGATGAAACTTGGCAGCAGCATTCACCATATGTTTTAATCACATCTAGTATTTTGGTCAAAAGTAATATTTCGCCAATGCGGTAAAATCCACACCTAAACCACCCACTATTGTCAATATCTTTATAGAAGAAACTAATATCTTAAACTTGATATGTAAACTTCTAATTTTTTTTAACTTCTTGTATATACTCATATGTGTATATACCCAGGGCACCAAAAAAATGTATACAAGTGGACACTTTGGTCAGTGTTGCTCACGCAGTAGTTTGCCATCATCAGAAGTGTCTGGACGCTGATGGTAATCAGTTTGAGCATCTCTTGTAATTGCAGAAGTCAAATGTGACTTGTATTCATCTTTTGTTATTGGTATATATTATTACAATTTTAATAGTTTTCCTTTCTTAAAATGTTTATACATTTTTTTGGGCACTGTGTATGTGTGTGTGTGTGTGTGTGTGTGTGTGCACCTTTGTGTCTGTGTGTAAAACAGCATGAACTATTAATTATATTTTTTTGTATTTTAAAAATCCATATAGCTTCTTACTGCACCAGTCATTTTTTCCTTTTAATATTATGTTTCCTACTTAATGTATGCAGGTCATACATTTCAAAAACTTCATTATAGTCTATCTCATGTATATGACTTAAATTATTCATTTTTTTCCTTAAAATGCTCTCACAACATGAAGCTGTTGCTATATCCTTTCACATTCCTCAGTCTTAACTGCTTTACTCTCATCATCTTAAGAAAGAGTCAACTACTTCCTTTTCCTTGAAACAATCTTTTTCTCTTCACTTTCTTGATACCACTGTCTCCTAGGCTCCCCACTACCCCCTGTTTCTTTATCTTTTTATTTTTACCCTTTCCTTGGATGATTTCATGTATTTTCTTGACTTTGGTTACAAGTAAGCCATGGTTTTCTCCTGAACTTCAGATCTGTAACTTGACATTTATATTCAGATATCCCATTGGCAGCCCATATATATCTTGCTCACAATCGGATGTTTCTTGGCCAAACTGAGCATCACTTGTGTTGCCTATGTCAGCATCAGCATGCTCCTTGATTCCCTTCATCAATCCCATAGCTGACCTATCATGAAGTCCTGTGCAATTACCTTCTGTGTAAAACTTTAACCAAGCCACTTTCCTGCCTGTCGTCATCATTCACTTTCCACAATAAATCCTACATGATTTTTCCAAAACCAAATATGATCATGCGACTTCCTTGCCTACCAAACTTAAACGGCTCCATATGATTCCTTGAATCAAGTAACCAAATCTTAATGTAACTCATCAGGCCTAGCACTTCAACTTCTTCACATATCTATCATATTCAGATTAACACAATCCTTCTCTTTTTTTTTTTCAAATCATTAAAAGAGGTAGTAATTTGAAAAGTGAAATAAAATATGGTTCCTTAGATCTCTTAAAAGTCTTTGTCTAGGTCTGGACAATACCACACACACAACAGAAAATCTTGAAACTAAATAACCAAGTGGAATCTAACAACCATTTAGAATGATGATGAAAAGAAACGCTGAATCAAGATGAGTAAACACAGTTCTTATTTTAAAAATACATTTTGTGGGCCGGCCAAGTGGTGTATTGGTTAGGAGTTGGCTTGGGACGCCAGCTCTGAGCAGCAGGGCCCTGGTTCAGATCCCACATGAGGGCCAGTGATGCGGCGCCCTCTACAGCTAAGATGGTGAACAACAGCTTGACCTGGAGCTGGGCTGCCATGAGTTGCCGGCGACGGTGTAAGCTACAGTGGAGCTGGCCGGCAGTGGGCATGAGCTTTCGTGAGCTGCCATGAGCGGCCGTCGAATGGCCAGCGAGCAGCTGCCTTACCCACAAAGAGTGCAATGATAATACCAACATGGGCCAGTGAAGCGACGTCCTCCACAACTAGATTGAAGAACAAAAGGACAGCAACTTGCCTGTTCCCCTTCCCTGATTCCCCAATGCTGTTCCCCTTCCCCAAATCCCCAATAAAATCTTAAAAAAAAAAAAGTTTTGTAAATTACCTGGTAAATACTTTCCTTAGAAACCCAAGACAGACAAGAAACACAGTGGTTTCTCAAAACTTGCAAAAACAGTTTGCAATTAAAAGAAGTTCACATGTTCCACTGAATCAAATAAATGAGAATGATTCTATTTGCTTTTTTAATCAGTTTACTTGTCGATCAGAGATGCAAATAATATAGGTTATCTGAATTAAGGACATTAGACATCATTTCTTCATCAATTATACCATTTCTTATGGTTTATTTTGGTTGACAGAGAAATATGAGCTGGATAAATGACACACTTATGTAGATAAAAAACAAGTCAAATGACGATACAGAAAAAGTAAAATTTAAGTAAATCATAATAAACTACAGGGAAATTTCAAGGAGTATAAAATAAAAATGGGATTCTTTTCTGGGACTCCATATGATTAATGTCTTTATCAATAACTTGCATAAATAAAAAGCCTCCTCATTAAATAGGTTCCTGTCATATCTGTGAAATGGTGATTTTACATTATTAGAGAGAAAATCAGTGAACTGGGAAATAAAGCTGCAGAAAACATCCAGAATACAAAAAGAAAAAAGAGAGAAAGAATGTATGAAAGAGTGAAAGCTGTTCAGAGAACTGAAGGATATCAGAATTCCACAGCACATGTAATTTAAGTTCTAAAATGAGGATTTTAAAAAAGGGTGCCAAAAATATATCGAGTAGTTTCTGGAATTGAAAAAGATAAATGTTAAGCTTGAAAAAGAACAATTCCAACCAGAAAAATAAAAGCAAATCCATACTAGATGAATTATAGTTGAACTGTAGAATACCATAGACAAAGAAAAAAAAAAAACTTAAAATCTATTGGGGATTACCAAATCAAAGCAGAATGACAACTTTTATAACTAGTTGAATACAACGGCATAATACCTTTAAAGTGTGGTGGAAAAATAGCTCAGTAAATTAGCCTATATTCAGCTTAAATATGATTAGAGAATAATGGAGTAGAAGGAAATTCCTGACAAAGTTTAAATGCATTGATCTTTACTCAAAGAACTACTAGGGGATATATTTCAGCATGGAATAAATTCCCAGAAGGGAAGAGTCATACTTAAGAAACAATGATGAATAAATAAATATATATGTAGATTTAAATAAACATTGACTATAAAAGTAATAATAATATTACAATGAGGATGATAATAATGCAATACTAATTACTAATTTAAGGGTCAATTAAAAATTAAAGTGAAAGAAAAATATTTAAAAATAAGGAGGATGGCACAATCATAAAAAATGAAAGCACTGTAAGAGGGTTGTAAAGCTTTGGGCATGGAATATAAAGACTGACAAATTAGACCACATTTAAATTTAAAATTGCTCCAAACTCAGCTCTTCAATAAAGAATGATATATAAGATATTAAATGAAATAAATATAGTAGCTGTTTAGTATCATTTAAATGTCATCGCTCAATAGAAGTTAAGTGGCTTGAAATTTTACTTAGATGAATTTCAAAATAAATTGTATTGTATATAAATGATAGGGAATTTTCAATTTTCTTAAATATTATTAGAACACTGCCTGACACATAGCAAATACTCAGTAAGTTGTTTTTTGTTTGTTTGTTTGTTTGCTTGTTTATGAATGAATGAATGAATGACTGATTTGAGAGTAGCTGAAACAATTCAAGTTAAATAGAAAAAAAATTAAAGAATAAAAAAGTCATAGCTCAAAGTGTAGCTAATAGTACCATTTGTTTTTTTTATTTTGTCCTTAATCTTTCTATTAACACTAATTATGTTATGTTACTTTTTGGTGTCTATATTATCCAAAATTTGCAAATTTTGTATTTTTGATTAAAAACTGAGATCCCTAAGTTTTATATCAATGTATTCTAATTATTTTAAATTCCAGTGATAATTCCTAATACTGGTTAAAACCAACAAATATTGATAAAAGAGATTTTGTTGAAATTAAAGTAACAAATTATATTGATTTTTAAAAGCAGTGAAATAAATCTGAAGACACAATTTTTAAAATCTTATGACACTAAGCACACTAAAATGAAAAATGCATGAATAAAATAATGACAATATTATTACTTGGTACTGCCCAGTTTTCTAAAAATGTCAAGCAGGCTACCAAGTAATTAAACTTTAACATATTTTTTTAGAATCTAATAACTCTTACTCATCTAAAGCACAAAATTCTTAAGTATAATTTCATTACTGTTTATTGGCACAATGAATTATGAAATAACTTTTATGTAATAATATTCTATCTCATCAGGATTTCTATCTTAAAATAAAATTAAACAGTTGTTTCTAGTATAGGGATATAGATTTATAGATATTTGGTTTTCAATTTAGTAAAATTTTCTCTAAGTTAAATTTAGTGCTATATTTTAATACACTCTCCTAATTTCTTATTTTTAAAGAGAAACTAGGAATAAAATATTGTTAAAATTTTTGTGGATTTCTAAGTTCCATAAAAATATGATAGGCAATGATCTGATTAAAATGTATTCTTTCCTTGTTTGTTTTATATTCCTTCACCTTTTTGTTCTATTCAGACCTTCAATGGGCTGGATGATGTCCACCTGCAAGAGGGTGATCTTATTTAGTCAGTCTACTGATTCAAGTATTAATCCTTTCTGGAGATACTCTCAGATACACACCTGGAAATAATGTTTACCAGCTATCTGGGTATGCCTTAGCCCAGTCAAGTTGACACATACAATTAACCATCACATTGGGAAAATAAATACAACATTGTGTGTTACAGAGATGGCCATGACTTCATAACAAAACACACATGGTAATTTGTTCATGTAGGATGTTTCTGGAGAGTTGTGGAACCACAGCCTCTCTTAGAACAGAACTTCCGGAATACATTTATCCAGTCAAGATGGCAGAGTAGGTAAATGCTGTGCTCACCTCCTCTCATGATCACTTCATAATTGCAACTAAACTACAGAACAACCATCACTGAGAATCGCCTGAAGTCTAGCTGAACCAAAGTCCTACAACTAAAGAAATACAGAAGAAGTCACCTTGAGACTGGTAGAAGGGCAGAGACTTGGAACAGGATGGTCTCCCACCCATGTGTAACCATTAAAAATCCAGAGGGATATCTCAGCTGCAAAGGTTCCCTTTGAGAAGCAAGGGGTTCCAGACCCACACCAACCTCCCCAGTCCAGGGTTCTACTGCCGGGGAAAGAAGTCTCCATAACTTCTGGCTGTGAAAATCAGTGGAAATTTTGGCTAAGTGAGCTGGAGGGCGACTGCACTTCAGGTGCTCCTCTGAAAGGGCCCACCACGCATGAACTTACTCACTGACGGAGTCCCTCACTCTGAGCTCCAGCGCTGGGGTAGCGGCTTGAAAGGTCCCAGGAATATACAAGGAGGAACTGACCTGTCTGGCCTCAGGGAAAATGCTGGAGGGGAAGCTTTCTCCCAGACTGAGGAGCTGGAGGAAGTCATTGTTTCTTTGTTTGAGCCCTTCCCACTCCTGGTGTGCAGACGCAGGCAGCCGCCATAGTTAAGTCTTCATCAATCGCCCCACTTGGTGATTCCCTGAGGCCCCGCCCAACCCAACTTTTTGGCATACCCAAGCCCTTTCCAGTGGCTTTTTCGTACAAACTGCCTATCTCGGTTCATGCTATAAACTTTCCTAAAATCTCTCCAAGGTTTACAAAACCTAAATAAACAGCATTTGTCTTCAACATGTTCCATATCTCTGGCTGAGCAACCTTAAGCCCCGCAGAAGTGACAGCCAGCCTTGGTTTGCAGATTGGCCTCCGGAGGCACCTCCAAGACCAGTGCCAGTGGCAGCCATCTAAGGATTGCCTTGTGGCTCACTCCAGGTGGTCCCCGACAGGGCATAGGATGTGGCTAAACTTGGCCTGTGGTTGGATCCTCCCAGGTCTCCAGGGCTGGCCTGCCCAGTGGCTAGTTTTGGACTGAGATGGAGCATTACCCAGCTGCCTCCACAAGTGACACACCCAAGGGCAGACTGGGCAGGCACCAGAGTCCCACTAAAGCAAATCCTGCTCCTTAGAGTCAGTCCCTGCACAACAGCTCCTTCACTGTAGTCACAGCCAGTCCTCACAACCAGTCTTAGGGTCAATCCCTTCAGTGACGTGCAGACAGCAACCAAGGCTCAACTACAACAGGAAAGCACACACAACCCATACAAGGGACACACCTGGAGCACCCAGCTCTAGTAACCAGGCATACTGTGCCACGGGGCCCCACAGGACACCCATAAGGACACTCTACTAGGACTGGGCAACATGGCAGCCCTACCTAATACAGAAACAAACACAGGAAGAAGCCAAAATGGCATTGAGTGTTGACCACCCACAGTCAATTCTCCTTCCATCACCATATGTTTGACACCCTTTACCCTCTTCTACCACCCCTCTTCTCCCTTACCCTCTGATAACCAGTGAACTGTAGTCTGTATTTATGAGTTTGTGTCTTGTTCATTTTTTGTTCTCAGTTTTATATCCCACATGTGAGTGAAATCATATGGTTCTCAACTTCTTTTGCACAGATCGTTTTTTTTTTATACTCATCAGAATCTATGTAGCATTTTCCACTAAACTTTCACTCCAAAACACACACACAGATTGGGCCAGAAGAAGCTCCTTGGATCAGGCATACATAAGTTGTGAACATGTTCTCTTTCTAGATCACCCAGACCATTGTATTGAGCCCATGTGCTTGGTGAATTTCCCCTCTCATGGAGCTGGGTGGAGCAGGTGGATGGGTTGTGTTGAATCAGTTAGGGCTCTACCAGAGCATCAGAAGTGTTCTTGTTTCAGAAGATTCCAAAGGAAAATGAATAAAGGCTTACATTTTGTGCCTCTTCCCCGCTAGATGTCCTCACACATGTGTAAGTTTGCATTTTTTTTCTCCCCAGCAACAACTAAAACACAAAATGGAGTGAAAATGTGGAGAACCTTTCACTGAGCCAAAACTTGTTCTGTTATATCTAACTTTTTCATGTTACAATGAGTGCATGCTTGCCAGAAGCCAACAATTTTAACCTTGCCTACAACTTAGCTAACAAACCTCTGTCCTATGAATGACCTGAGCTCCTTGCTAAAAGAAATACACACTTTGAATCTTTTATAGCAATTAATGTAATATTATGGCTAGAAAATAAACACAAACTCAAGCCACAACAGCTAAAACATCCCAAGGGAAAATTTATTACATATTCTTAAAGCAGCCTGACTGAAGAACCATGTTCTATTGATAGCAATTGGAAATGTTACAATTGGTCATAGCATCGCTTTATAACATTTTGGAATAATTTTCTTCTTTTGTCTTTTTTTTGTCTTTTTTTTGTCTCAAGCAAGTAGCCTATCCATTATTTTAGTGTCTTGGGGAATTTGTAGGAACATAGACTATAGAAGTAGCCTTAAGTTCTTGTTTTTACACATCCTAAGCCCTTAGAAGAATTTAGAGGGGGGAAAAATAGGTAAGAAAGTGATCCCTGGATGAAGATTGTGTTCTGGCAAAGCAGGAGAGAAAGTGGGATCTCTGTTCCAAAGATTAAAAAGAAACACTTCAAGCAGTGGAGCTGAGAGATGTCCTTAGGCCCTAAGAGTAAAGGAGCTTTTGTCCTGCTTGCCGAGAAATGTTTGCATTGTATAGTAACAGATGAAAACAAAGGTAGGGGCCTCACTGATTATTTCTGTTGCTGAAAGAGATCAAAAGAAATGTGTTGGTTGAAGAGGCATGCAGACCTGAATCAGGCATCTGTATCAACTTGCGTGAACCTGATACTTACCAAGAACAAGATAAATTTTGGTACATTGGCATAGAGTTATATTGTGGAGATACCATTTTACAGAAGAGGTCAGATTTCAGGAAAAACTGATGGGAATTTCTCCACTGGCCAAGTAATGGGAATTGGAGTTAGAAATTAATTTGATTTATGGAGAAGAAAGGAATGTGTACTGTTAATGTAGTCTGTTAATGGAGATTTTTACATCTTATATTTCATAGAAATAATCAACAAAATATGAAGTTGACAACATCTTAAATTGCTCATGGCAAATTACAACTGCCAAAAAACAGAAGAAAAATCTAACATTTTGACATATATTAATTTTGCCAGATTAACCTAAGAATATTAGACTTGGCAATCTTGTGTACTTTTATATTTTGTTTAACTAAGTTTATAGCATTTAGCTAAAGTAGGTTAGAGTTTCAAAAATACTAATTCTCGGAAAGAACAAAGGATAAATCAAGCACTGACTTTTTAGCATAATTCTGGAAAATTGTGTGATACTGTGATTCAACAGCTTTCACTTTACATTTTATTGTATAGCATGAATTTAAGGAGAAAGTTTTTGGAAAAATTTTCAATCTCTTCATCTATTTTTTCCTCTTTGAATCATTTGATATTCAAATAAGCCATAATTTATGTCATAATTCTTGCCAATTTTCTCTTCTTCAATTTGTGGAATTATTGATTATAGACTTTAATGTGGTTGAGCTGTGTTGTATAATGTAAATTCTAATTGTATTTATTAAAAATCCTGATGGGCATAAATACATGGAGAATTTAAGTGCTATGTGAAATCACCTTTCTTATTATAGCCATGTGTCACTTAATAACTAAGATATTTTCTAAGAAATGCATCACTAGGCAATTTTATTACAGTGCAAACATGATAATGTATACTTACACAAGCCTAGTGATATAGCCTACCACACAATTAGGCTATGTGGTAGAGCCTATTCAAACATGTGCAGCATGTTACTGTACTGAATACTATAGGCCAGGGGTCGGCAAACTACGGCTCGCGAGCCACATGTGACTCTTTGGGTACGTACATGTGGCTCTAAATAAAATTGAAAATGAAAACAAAAATATCATAGTTTCATTTTTAAAATTTCTAAAGGATATTATTCACATAATGTTGATTTCATTTGTTTTATGGCTCTCAAATATTTTTTAAATTATTGTGAGGGACAGGATTGGCTCTTCCATCTCAAAAGTTTGCTGACCTCTGCTGTAGGCAGTTGTAACACAGTGGTATTTGTGTATCTAAACATAGAAAAATTACAGTAAAAATACAGTATTGGAAGTTGCTCTGGGTGAGTCAGGAGTGAGTGGTGAGTGAATGTGAAAGTCTACACTACTGTAGACTATAACACTATACACTTAGGCTATACTAAATGTGTAAAAAAAATCCTTTCTTTATATCTTTATTATGTAAGCTTTTCTTCCATTTATTTTTTTAATACTTTTAAGTTTTTTTATTAAAAACTAAGACACAAACACAGACATTAGCCTAGGGTCAAGGTCTTCCACCTCCATACCTTCTCCCACTAGAAGGTCTTCAGGGTCAACAGCATACATCGAGCTGTCATCTTTCATGATAACAATGTCTTCTTCTGGAATTTCTCCTGAAGGACCTGCCTGAGACTTCTTGAAGAGGTCTCACTATTTTCAGAAATGTGTCCATAGTGGTTTACTTGGTTTCCTTTTTTAATGTAGATTTGCTTGCAAGCAGATAATGTACCCTGAACATTCCTCTCTATTCATGAAGACATTTTTGGTGTGGGGGGTCCATGTTTTCAAACTTAAGGAGTTTGTTGAGGTCTGTAAAATCTTCTGCTAAACCCTTCACTTTGAAATTTTTGGGGGGTTCTTCTTCTTTTTCTTTTCCTACAGTTTTCTTTTCTCTTGCCTCTCCTTTCAGCTATGAATTCCTCTTCCAGTTCTAACAACTCTTCATTAGTCAATTGCTTGGAAACCACTTCTAGGAACTCCTGTATGTCATCCTTATTCACACCCAGGTTAAAGTTGTTTGCCATCTCAACCACAACCTTGTGATTTTTGCAACCTCTGTATCCTTGGCAAATTGTTTAAAATCATGGATGAACCTCTTGAGTTTCCTATTTCAGATGCCATTAATACAATTTTTGGTGATATCACCCTAAGCCTGAGAAAGGCTTTTGATGCAGTCACAAATGTTGCAATTCTTTCAGAATTGCATCAGTCCTCTCAGTATCTTCCTCAGCTGCAACAATAGCCTGGGTGGAGGTTCTCCTCAGAAAGTTGGCCTTAAAAGCTGCTGTAACTCCTTGATCCATTGGTGGTATCAAAGACATAGTATTTGGAGGGAGAAACACCACTTTGATATTGCAATGAAGATCAATAACAACAAAAAAAAAGGATATCCAGAAGCGTTCTCAACCATAAACAAAATCGAGAAAAGTATGTTATTCTCCAGACTGTACTTCTCCATTTTGCTGGCACAGAAATTCAGGAGGGTATCTTGGAAGACTAGCTAGATCATCCATGACTTCTTATTGTTCCTGTAGTACGCTGCTGTGTGTGCTTATTGATATGCTTGAAGGTCCTGGGGTTCTCACTGTGCCAAATCACAAAGGGTTTCAATTTGTAGCCTGCAATATGGTCCCCAAGCAAAACTGTTATCCTGTCCTTAAAAGATGAAACCTGGCACTGACTTGATCTCCTTATGGATGAAAATCCTTTTAGGCATCTGTTTTCAGAATAGGGAAGTTTCTTCTGTATTCAATATTTGCTCTGGCAAGTAGTGTTCCTTCACAGTCACCTTATCTAGACTTCCCAAAAATTCTTCAGCTGCCTTCACATCAGTACTCGCAGACTCACAACTCACTTTCACATTATGCAGGAATAACGATTCTTGAATCATTTAAACCACCCAGAGCTAGCAGTAAATTCAACATCATGGCTGGGTTCAGCCTTTTCTTTCAACATAGAAAACAAACTTTTTTCTTTGGCCATGGTCATCATAATGCTGAGAGAAATACTTCTGTGTCTGGTCTTCAGTCCAGGTCATTAGAAGTTTCTCCATGCCTGATGTAGACCCTTCTTGAATTTTTGTTAGTTTCATTGCCTTCAATAAAGCAGATCTTTAACAGCTTCCCTCACTTTGTTCTTGTTCTTCAGAATTGTAGCTATTGTGGAACGAGACATGCCTGACTGATGAGCAATAACCATCACTGATTTTCTATCTTCATAATCCTTAATCACTTTTAATTTTGTTTTCAGGTCAATCACTCCACATGGCTCTTATTGGCAACATTAGCAGTGGATTTTATACCCATAGAGGTCATGATAAACAAAACAACACAAGATTAAATCAAGACCAGAGAAAATGATATGATTAAGAAACAGGATAAACACAAGATCTATGAGTCTGCTGCCAGTGTAATAGCATACAGTTTTACAGCAAATAATTTTTTTTATAAGTAGAAAAAGTACACTCTAAAATAACTATAAAAAGTATAGTATCGTAAATACATAAACCAATAACATATTTGTTTATTATCAAGTGTTATGTACTATACATAATTGTATGTGCTATACTTTATACAACTGACAGCACAGTAAGTTTACCCCAGCATCACCACAAACATGTGAATAATGTGTTGCATTATGATGTTACCAAGGTGATAGGAGTTTTTCAGCTCCATTATAATCTTATGGAACTACTGTCCTATTTGTGCTTCATTGTTGATCGAAATGTCATTATGCATTGTGTTATGTGATTTTTTATTTTTGTTTTTAATTTTTTATTGGGGAACAATGTGTTCTTCCAGAACCCATCAGCTCTAAGTCAAGTAGTTGTTTCAGTCCAGTTGTGGAGGGCATTCCAGGACCCATCAGCTCCAAGTCAAGTATTTGTTTCAATCTAGTTGTGGATGGTGCAACTCAGTGGCCCATATGGGGATTGAACCAGCAACCTTTGGTGTTATGAGCACCGCGCTCTAACCAACAGAGTTAACTAGCTGCACCCTGTTATGTGTTTTTTAACTACAAACTTCTGGTAACTTAACCACATGGGTTGTAAAACATATTTGTTAAGGGAGTTTTTATTTTATTTTAAGTTATTAGGAGCAGAAATTTGCCATCTTATTTAATGTTGTTAACTGACCAATAACGTTTAATGTTTTTTGAGAAAATTTTAGCAGGCTCTTTCCTTTAGCTGTAGAGATTGATGTGACCTCCAACAAATCTGATGCAAACACAATGTGAAGTTCAATTTCTATGAAAAAACATTCATTTCTTCCAGTCACTTATCCATGACATTAAATGTGATTTAAAGAGCTCTAAAACATCTTGTACATGACTTTGTGAAATTCTTTATCCTTTATAAGATTTCAGTTTCATTTTATAATCATTTTGAATTATATTTGCACAATGTGATTACATCTGCACAAACCCATATTTTTGAAATAGCCAATGATCTGAAAGCTTATACTACGATGAGGAGTAGACATTATTGTTAAGTGAAGAGAAAGGCTTAGAAGTGATTCATGATGAATTTCAGACCCCTAAGCAGATTTATAACTTTGGGATCTCAGATTATGAGTACTCAAATAATAAAGTTTCTCCTGGGTCTTTTTCTCTTCATGATAATCAAGTTTATTGGTTTCAAGTATTTATGTATCAGCACATTTAATGTACTCTTTCTGTTGGCCTATGATACAATTTTAATCCAGAACTGCAAGTCCCACTCTATTTATTAAATTGTCTTGTTTTCTTCTAAATAATCTTTAAATAAAACTCCCAAGTCATAAATAAAATTTCCTTTGAGATGTCTCCTAATTTCTAATATAATTTGAGAAGAACTGCCATATTTACAAATTTGAGCCTACTCATCCAGAACAGTTCAGTAGCCAACAAAAGATGTGAAGGCAATCAGAATTGGGGGTAGTTTGTCTTTGGATTTTATTTTGTTTCCCTGAAAATAAGTAATCAATATAATGTAATGGAGTCAATATAATGTAGTGGAGTCAATATAATGTAATGGTAATGAACTAACTCTGGAGCCAGACTTAGTTCAAACCTGTGCCCGATAATAACTATATGTGATATTGGACAAACTACTTAACATTTTCAGCCTCAGTTGCCCAACCTATAAAATATAGATAACAGTACCTGCTTGATATGGTGTTTGTAAGAATTAAATGAGTTTATATATGTAAAATACTTGGATTGGTATCTGTTATGTAATATACATTACATAAAGTTTTAATATTTTTCTTCTTAGGGTGAATTATTTTACTTTGGGGAGAACAGGAAAAAGATAGGACCATGTTTTGTCGGGGTTTTTTTGTTTTGTTATATCATTTTTGTGCAGCCCATTGAATGTGACTCTTACTGCTTTCTGCCATTTTGTGCTCTTCCGCAAAAGACTGAAAGCAATATACAATATGACAAAGACCTAAATACCCTAAAATCCAGGACATACTAGAGATTGTGAAGCCAGTTCTTCCAGTCCATGACTCATCTCTAAGTTACATAAGTGAAGGAAACAAATTCACTGGATGTTTGGGACTGAAGAGGCTAATAAAGACAATTTTATTTGGATAAATCTGTTAGAGTGGAATTTTGGCTTCTCTTCACTCCAAGTCAAGTGAGAGGAACCAGCCTAGGACTGGAGTAAAACTGTTGCCAAGATAAGTCTAAAGGGAAAAACTGACTGAGATCTAGACATAAAAAGAGTGCTGATTTGAGAATTTCCTACATGTTTATTGATATCAAAAATGTTTGTTGCCGTGAGAGGAGGCATGAACTCATCAAGTGAGCCAGCTTTGGGTCATCTTAAATAATACTCTATCCAAGATAACTACATAAAGAGGCCCCC
Organism: Hipposideros armiger; assembly: GCF_001890085.2. Taxonomy (NCBI): domain Eukaryota; kingdom Metazoa; phylum Chordata; class Mammalia; order Chiroptera; family Hipposideridae; genus Hipposideros; species Hipposideros armiger. The sequence goes on along the minus strand of NW_017732814.1, from coordinate 149,586 downwards.
AGTAGAGGGTTGGCTGGAAGAATCCCAGAAGCTGAGGTTGAAGTTAAAAGCAACAAAGTAACAAAAGCATGCATGCCCTTCCTCAAGGGACTGCACTCAAAGGTTCCCAGCAGGAAGATCCCCAGGGAAACCCTCAAAAATATCTTACAAGTGAGAGTCAGCAATTGGCAGTGTCACATCTACAGACCTCAAGAATAGATTAGAGGGGCACAATTAAAGTAAGACTTTCCTGATCTTTGTTTCTTCTGCCTCTCTCTATTCCAATCCCGGAACAACCACATGCAATTTAGAGTGAGGAAAAGGAGTAAAAAATAAAGTAAGAAGCTTTTCAATCTTAAGCAGATCCTACTTGTAGGAGGGTTAAAGTTTTAAATTGAATGATATTTGTAGTTATGAGGTTCTACATTTGCATACAGTTTAGGGAAAGGAAATATAAATGTCTCTTAAATATAGGAAAATAAACTCAATCCCACTCAGATTGACACACATGCAAATTAAAACCAAGTAAGGCTTTGTTTTTAACTTATTAAGCTAATGAAGAAGGGAAATGTGATAGGAGGTGTAGTAACATATTAATGGTGAGTGGATAATTGGAACTGTTGCATGTGTAAACTAATGCAAAAGTATTTTCATTGTAATGTGTTTTGTTACACAAAATATTGGAGACCACTTCAATGTCTAAGTGTAAAGAACTGAGTAAAAATACTTAACATACATCATATAAAGGTATAGCATTACACCATCACCAGAAATATTGAAGAAACTCTATAGAAATAAGTATGGGAAATAATCCAAGCTACATCATTAAATGAAATAAGATACAAGGTATGCAATTACTGGTGAAAAAAATATATATCTATATCCATTTTTAATGCCTCAATTTAGTTATGTACAAATGTTTATAATATCTTTAGAACTACAGAAAATAATGGCTATCTGTTGGAATTTGAATAGCTAGGCACATAGGAAAGAGAGAGGCTGTATTATTCAGCACATATACTATAAAATTCTCTATTTTAGGTATTTACTACCTGTTTATATGTCATAAATTATCACTAACAAATTTAATAACAAAAATTATTTAAAAAATAAGGTGTTCTCTAAACGGAAAAAGTAAAAGTTGAAACATTCTTAAAATATTAGGTAAATTATCAACTGCAATAACAAATCAGATTTGTGTGGTATTTAAATGACTCACCAGATATAAATAATGACAAAGACAATATATTTTTGTTTGAAAGAAGCATATATCCACAATATCTGTCAGAGACTTAAAAAAACAATATGCCATTTTGATAGGAAAGACATATGAAATTTTGAAAGTGGCAAAACAAAAAGATACAAGATTGTAACTAATCAATTCAAAAGCCTATCTGGGGACAACATCTGGGGTTGTCAAGAGAACACCTTTCAAACCTCTAAAATTAAGGCGATATGATCATAGCTCTGATATATTTTGTCCAAAAAACTGTAACATTAAAACAGAAATAAAACTGTGACATTCTTTTCTTTGAGCTTTTTATAAATCTTTTAGTCTATTGACAGCCTAATAGACCAGCTCATTATGATAATCCCAGAGTAGATAAAGAATAAATTCACCCATTTCTTTATGAGAGACACATCTGATTACAGGGAAGAAGCCATTGCTTTTGCATCTTTGTAGCAGCCTCATGATAATCTAATCTGGAGTTGGTTGTGAGCTGATTAAAAAAATCATCAAACTGAGAGCCTTAAATAAAGCAGAAATGCAGGCCAGGTATGAGGAGGATAATAAAGATCAACAAATAAAGCTAAACAAAATAGGGGAAAATACATTAAATCAATTCCAAATTCAGAGTTGGGGACTTGAAACAATAGATGCAAAACTCCTCAACATCTTCAAACTTGAAATAATCTGTGCATTTTGTATTTGATAGAAGTTTTAAAAAGTCCTACCTTGCTGAAGAGTGATAAAAACGTGTTTGTCTAAATACATCATCTTCTATAGGAAGTCTATGTTATGAAGAGGTTTGGTACGGATTCTTTTGAAAATGTTTATGCATTAACATTCTTTTTAAAAAATACCAATTGCAAAAAATCTAAAGCAATTACCTGAAAGTTAAATGGTGGAAGACAAGATGAAAATCCTCTATCACCAAGAAGCACCCTCAAAAAAATAATAATAAATAAAATAAAAAGGCTCAGACTTGTTAACCTGATAATAATTTGCAGTAAGACATCTCCCCAACTCTCTCTCACAAATGGGCAACAGCAACAGTTTACTCTAGAAAACATTCGCCCCTTTACTCTCTACCTACCTGAGGTACTTCTCTCAGGCATGACAGGAACTACAGCTGCTCTGCTCAGGAGCACTGAGATATTTTATTTTAACTGAAATTATTTTCTCCCTTTTTGTCCCATGTATTGTTGCTGATATTTTATTATTACCACTTTCATGTCAGGGAAGTTTGGCATATTTAGTACCATTTTCAAATGACTAAAGAACATAAAATCTTTTCTTACTGATATTTTTAAAGGACACTGTTTAGATTCAAATAATTGGAATATTTCACATTTCTGTTTAAAAATTATTTGTCACACGAAATAGTAGACTTTACAACCTGTTTAATTTAGAAATTAAAAAAGTCAGATGCATTATGAAAACTAACATGAAAATATATAATAAGTAAAACATACAATTTGATTTAGAAATTTACTTAGAAATTCAAAGGGCCAGGAATGTCCAAGACAATCTGAAGAATACAATTAAGGGATTTATACTACGAGATGTCAAGACTTTGTATAAAACTATAGTAATTTTTTAAATGTTACACACAAAAAGAAACAGAACAGAATTGAGAGTTCAGAATGACCCACAGGAATATGTTTAGCTGATTCATGGTACAAATGTGTCAGCACACTCAAATGAGAAAAGAATGGTCTGAATAATAAAGTCTGTTTGCACTAGTGGATACCTATATACGGGAAAAAATGAATCTTGATGCCTACCTGACAGAGAAAACAATTCTAGATGGATTGTAGACATAAATGTGAAAGTAAAACAATAAAGCTTTTGGAAAAATAACATAAAAGGACATCTTAATCTTGGGTTAGGCAGAGATTTCTTAAACAGGTTGTCAATGAAAAAACATCCAGCCTAAGAGAAAGCTTTTAAGAGTTTTTTGAGCCAAACTGATGACAATTGCCGGGAAGCAAAGTCCAACAGATTGAGAAAATGCTCCGGAAAATGGCTGTTGTGCAACTTATTTTATGATTTAGAATCAAAGGAGGAGGGTTACATGAATTCCATTGGCTGTAGATTAAGGGGGTAGGAGAAAGCAAATCAGAGAAATCTCTGGGATTGGATAAAAAGTAAAATGGACAGACACACACTTCTTTTAGATTGGTGGGTATAGGATAGTTAATAGCATTTTACAGCACATAGAGATATTTGGGGAACAAGATAACAATGAGGGATTTTGTAGTTTCCTGCTCTTGTGTGGTGGGCTGTGTCCCCTGGGGGGGATCTGGAAAAAGAGATTACTCTGATATTGCAAGGGTATGTTATCTTAGATACAAAAAGATGACAGACAGGCTCACTTAAAGAAAAGACAGACCGGGCCGGCCGAGTGGCGTGAT